>NC_057803.1:321955982-322255982 GCF_018294505.1 Triticum aestivum | reverse complement strand
GCCTTCGGAATGGTGCAAGAGGACGTCCTCCTTCCGGACCCAGTTCGGCGGGGTCTTCCTGAGTTCAACAATGCTCCTCTGAAGAAACACCGAAGCTGGCGCCCACGGAGCCCCCAGGAGGAAGACAATGGAGAAGTCCTTTACCTGATGAACCGGATTAAAGTGCTGGCTCAATCAGGATTGATAGTAATCGAGGTTATGTCAATATGCATAATGCGGGGAGTGCAGCCACTTCAATATCGGGGGCACCCCCTGTGGTGTTTTAACGGGGAAGGCGATGCCACCCGTTGCGGGCGTAAGGGTCCAGAAAATGCTGCTGCTTTAGCAAAAATCATGTCCGAGCTGTTCAAGGGAGAGGAAGAGGAGTTCATCCGCATAAAGCCATGGGATGGATTCTCCATGTATAACCCTCCAAGCTGGGTGAGTTATATCCCCTTACTCCCATTCTTCCCACATTCTTTGTCGTAGGTACTCACCTTGCCATTTTACGACAGGAACTGCAACAAGCCATAAGGGAGGTCTACAACCCATCCCCACAACCAGAGGACCCCGACCGGGCCCTCGGTGCCGGACTCAAAGAAGATTCGGACATATGCGTGGAGCTGATAGATCGGCAGTTCTATCAATTGAGCTGTGATGACGCCATGGTGGCCATTACGACCGACTATCCCGAACTGCTCCCTGCGTCGCTCGTAAGAAAAACCAAAATCCCAACTCCAAAAACTAGGATCCCCTTTTAGATACTTCACCTACCATATCCATATGGTGTTTTACAGGGAAGGCATTCGGGACGCCGTGCTGAACCCGCAGCAACTCGCCAACAAAAGGCACCAAGGCCGGGTAGGCCAAAAAGGAAAGTGGTCAGGATGGAGACGTCGGCGCAGAGGTATCACAAAAACCCCGCTCCGTGGTTGTTGTCTTTCTCAAAATGTAATGACGTCCATGTTTCTTTAACAGAAAAAACGCTCGCCGGAATATGTCCGGTGAGGTTGCCGATCATGCTTCCACCAGTCGGGCTCCAGGACCGAACATAGAGGCGGAAGCCGACATGGGGTAGACGCCGGATATTCCCCCTATAGAGGATGCGTATAGACTATCCGCTACAAATTCAGAAGTGGAGAGTGCCATGAATCATAGGCGTTGCCGAGTCGTACTCCGTGACGCTTGCTTCTCACCAGAGGCATTTGATGCCTTCAATTCTAGAGACGCGTACCTCTGTGCTGCTCAAAATGGTCTAGCCAGAGCCACAGACCAGTATGTAAGGGATGTACGGGTAAGCAAATATGACAATTATTTGTATTAGTAGCCCCTGAGACTTGAAACAGTTAGCAGAACTAATTTAAGGATCATCTATTGTGCAGGTTCTTATAGAGAAGAATACTCGACTGTCACAGGAGCTGGAGGAATGAAAGACCCAACTTCGGGCCGCCGTTGCCGCATTGAAGGGACCTAAAAAGTCCTAAGCTGGTAACATTTCTTTCAAAGAATGATAGGTACCATATAACGTGCGTTGTGGCTGCAGATCTAACAATAGATATTGCAGATGAATCCAGAGAGAATCCGGAGGACCAGCATGTCGTACGACAGCTGAAGGCTGGCAAACGCGTGCTGACTGAGGTCAGGCAGGAGAAAAACAATCTCCAAGATGCCAATACCAAGCTGAGCGTGGAACTGAAGGATGTTCGAGACCAGCTTGCAGACTCCGAGAAGGAGAATAAGCGGCTTCGACGCAGCATTTTCAGTAAGAGCTTGGATGAACCCTTAAAAGGGGGGCGGCGGAGAAGCTGGCTAACAGAATTATGTCTGCAGGTATGCTGACGGGTCATCCCGCGGAGGAGATGCCCGGGTCTGCGGGTGATCTTCTACCCGAGCTCTCACGACTGCACGAACAAGTTCACCAGGTGATGCAAGGTATTGCCCAGGCCTTGTGGCCATCCGTCTCCCTGCCAGAAGGCATTGGAGAGCTTGTGGAGAAGCTCAAGGGAGCATGGCGGTGCTTCCGATTATGGAAGATATCAGCCTGCCGTCAAGGTGCGAGGGAAGCCTGGGCCATGGTGAAGACGCGGTATACCAAGGCTAACCCAAACCACATGGTCGAGGTCGGGCCTGTGGGGCCCGATGGAAAAGAGATCCCCGCCAAGTAGAATTAGCCGCAAAGTATTCCCAACAGGATTGTAAGCTAGACAGCATGTTGGATGGTATAGAAGAGGAATTTAGTCAGTCTACATGACTGTAATTAAAGTGACATGTATAATGCCTTCTAGCCGGATTGTAAATCATTTGTCATGGCGGACCTTTTCGCTTCAACCTCGGGACCCGATAGTCCGAGTGTGTCCGAATACATGCTCAGTTATATAAGAACCGGGTTATGCGTGGAAACCAGGCGTAGGGGTTATTAGTGCTTGAACTGACAAGTATCCAAGTAGTTATGTTATATTACATGGGTAGTAAGAAACATCTTCCAGGGAGAATAGTTCCGTTAGGGGTTCCTTTCCCTGGGTACGCATGCCCTAAAGTGCATGTCCGGACTGCGAGAGGAAACGAGGGCAAAAACATCTGGGGCATATATGGAAAATAAATAAAAATCATCTTTTGTTCACCGACCGAGTATTCCCTTAAGAACGCTAGCTTTCGGCTTCACCCAGTCTGAGGTACACATCCGGCTGACCCAGCAGTAACAATCGCAGAGGTGCTCCCCTTATGCCCTAGCCGAATTAACGGGAACGTAGGGCATAAATACAAGAGCCAGGCAACCCAGCTTGGCCAAAACTTAAGTCATTATCGATGCGGAAGAATAACACATGTGCGGGGCATGAAGCCCAGATAAATAATTAAGCTTCTGTGTAAGAAGCCCCCAAGTATAACGGGCGCGGTTAGCGCGTCAATAGTGTGCAAGCGGGGCACAAGTTGGCCCTTGAAGGCCTTGAGAAAGAATAAAAGAAAGAAAGAGAAAAAAGACAGATAATGTATATGCAAAAAATGGACAGAGGAAAGAGACGAACATAGAGTCTAGCACTAGGAGTAGAATCTTCGGAGTCTGGCTGCGTTCCATGGGTTCGGCTCAAGTCAATTATTCGATGCATCCCGCAGACAATACGCTCCACCGGTCAGAACTTGGTCAATAATGAAGGGACCTTCCCATTTGGGCTCGAGCTTGGTTTTTTTCTTCTCCGGCAGGCGTAGAACTAACTCGCCAACGTTATAAGTTTTGGCCCGTACTTCTCTGCTTTGGTATCTGCGAGCCTGTTGCTGATAGAATGCGGAATGGGATTTTGCCACATCGCGCTCCTCCTCCATGGTGTCCAGACTGTCCTCTCGATCGAGCTCGGCTTCTCTTTCTTCGTACATGCGCACTCAAGGTAAGTCATGAATTATGTCACAGGGCAGAACCGCCTCTGCGCTGTACACCATAAAGAAGGGTGTGTATCTGGTAGTACGATTCGGCGTGGTCCGCAGCCCCCAGAGTACGGAGTCGAGCTCCTCTACCCATTGTGTGTTAGACTCCTTTAAGGACCGCACTAGTCTGGGTTTGATGCCGCTCATGATAAGACCATTTGCTCGCTCAACTTGGCCATTGGTTTGTGGGTGATAAACAGAAGCATAATCGAGCTTGATGCCCATGTTGCTGCACCAGAGTTTTACCTCGTCGGCCGTGAAGTTCGTGTCGTTGTCAGTGATGATGCTGTGGGGGACGCAATAATGGTGTACAACCCCGGATATGAAGTCTATCATCGGTCTGGATTTGGCTGTTTTAACAGGTTTGGCTTCTATCCATTTGGTGAATTAATCCACCATGACCAGTAAGTATTTTTTTCTTATGGGTTCCCCCTTTAAGGGGTCCAACCATGTCAAGCCCACAGACCGTGAAGGGCCAGGTAATGGGGATTGTTTGGAGGGCGGTGGGTGGCATGTGGGTTTTGTTTGCAAAAAGCTGGCAACCGACGCAGCGTTGGACCAAGTCATGTGCGTCTGCCTGGGCCGTCGTCCAATAAAAACCTGTACGGAAGGCCTTGCTTACAAGGGCCCGGGCTGCGGCGTGGTGGCCGCCGAGTCCAGCGTGAATTTCCGCCAAAAGCTTCCGCCCTTCCTCTCCGGAGATGCACCTTTGAAGGATTCCGGTAGTACTTTTTTATACAGCTCTCCCTCGTGGACCTTGTAGGCTTTAGATCGCCGCACTATGCAGCGTGCCTCATTTTGGTCCTCGGGAAGTTCCTGCCTAGTTAGGTAGGCCAGGAATGGTCCTGTCCACGGGGCGATGATGGCCATTATTACGTGGGCTGAAGGTGTTATTTCGGTGGCAGAGCCTCTGATTATGTCAGAGTGTTCGGTATCGGGTATTTTGGCTGGGTCTAGACTATTGTTACCGGTGTCCCCTTCCCATACCACGGATGGCTTAAACAACCTCTCCAAAAAGATGTTGGGGGGATCGCATCGCGTTTTGCGCTGATGCGGGCGAGGATATCCGCCGCCTGATTGTTTTCCCGAGCCACAAGGTGAAATTCGAGCCCCTCGAATCGAGCTGACATCTTTAGGTCGGCGTTTCAATAGGCCGCCATCTTCGGATCCTTGGCATCGAAGTCTCCATTTATTTGGGATATTGCAAGGTTCGAATCCCCACGCACCTCCAGGCATTGAATGCCCATGGAAACTGCCATCCGAAGACCATGTAAAAGGGCTTCGTATTCGGCTGCGTTGTTGGAGTCTGTATACAGTATCTGCAGTACATATTGGACTGTATCTCCGGTTGGGGACGTCAGGACGACGCCAGCCCCCAGACAAGCTAGCATTTTGGAGTCGTCGAAGTGCATGATCCAATTGGAGTATGCGTCGTACTCTTTAGGTAGTTCGGCTTCCGTCCATTCGACGACAAAGTTGTCCAATACTTGCGATTTAATGGCTCGCCGGGGTTTGTATGTTATGTGGAACGGGAGGAGCTCAATGGCCCATTTGGCAATCCGGCCCGTGGCGCCGCAGTTGTTTATAATATCATTAAGTGGCACTTCCGAGGCTACTGTAATCGAACACTCTTGAAAGTAGTGTCGCAGCTTACATGATGCCATGAATACCGCATAGGCTATCTTGTGATAATGTGGGTACCGTGACTTGCATGGAGTGAGGACAGTGGATACATAATATACCGGCTTTTGAAGGGGGAATTTATGTCCGTCCGCTTCTCGTTCAACGAAGAGCACTGCGCTTACAACATGATGAGTTGCCGCAATGTACAACAGCATTGGTTCGCCGATGTTTGGCGTGGCCAGGATTGGGTTGGTTGCTAGTATGGCTTTTATTTCTTCCAATCTGGCTGTGGCAGTGTCCGTCCACTCGAAGTGTTCGGTGCACCAAAGGAGGCGATAAAGGGGTAATGCCTTTTCTCCTAAGCGGGAGATAAAGCGGCTTAGAGCCGCCACACATCCAGTTAATTTCTGGATTTGTTTGAGGTCTGTGACAGAGCTCGGATTTTGGCCGGATTAGCTTCAATTCCTCTACTGGAGACAATGAAGCCCAGGAGCTTTCCGGCTGGTACACCGAAAACGAATTTTTCCGGATTGAGCTTGATGTCGTATTTTCGAAGGTTGTCGAATGTGAGCCTCAAGTCGTCTATTAGAGAGTCGACGTGTTTGGTTTTGACGACCACATCATCTATGTATGCCTCTACTGTTTTGCCGGTCTGTTTCTCCAGACATGTCTGAATCATGCGCTGATATGTTGCACCAACATTTTTGAGCCCGAAAGGCATTGTGTTGAAACAAAAGGGGCCGTATGGTGTGATAAATGCCGTTGCGTCTTGGTCGGACTCCGCCATCTTTATTTGGTGGTAGCCGGAGTATGCGTCGAGGAAACACAATGACTCGTGTCCTGCGGTAGCATCGATAATTTGATCAATGCGGGGGAGGGGGAAGGGATCCTTTGGGCAGGCCTTGTTGAGGTCCTTAAAAATCGACACACAGGCGCCAGGATTTGTCCTTCTTTGGTACCATCACCAGGTTTGCTAGCCAGTCCGGGTGTTTTATTTCTCTAATGAATCCGGCCTCTAATAACTTGGCTAGTTCTTCTCGCATAGCTTGTCTCTTAGGTTCAGAGAAACACCGAATTGTCTGCTTGACGGCTTGAATCCCTCTATAATATTGAGGCTGTGCTCGGCCAGCCTGCGTGGGATTCCTGGCATGTCTGAGGGGTGCCAGGCGAATATGTCCCAACTCTCGCGCAGGAACTCTCGTAGTGCGGTGTCCACGGCGGGGTTTAGCTGTGCCCCGATGGAGGCTGTTTTTGTAGGGTCCGTTGGGTGGACTTCGAATTTGACTATTTCATCCTCTGGTTTAAAAGAGGTGGACATGGATATCTTGTCAAGTATCACGTCGTCCCGGTCCACTATGGAGCGTAGCGCAGTTAACTCCTCGGCCGAAAGGGCTTCGGACAATGCCTCGAGGGCCAATGCGGCTGTTTTGTTTTTGGCGCGGAGTGCTGTGTCCGGATCACTAGCGAGAGTGATGATTCTGTTGGGCCTGGGCATTTTGAGCTTCATGTACCCATAATGGGGTATGGCTTGGAAGATCGTGAACGCCTCCCGTCCTAAAAGGGTGTGGTATCCACTACTGAACGGGGCCAATTGGAATGTAATTTCTTCGGACATATAGTTCTCCGGCGTGCCGAATACCACATCTAGTGTGATTTTCCCGGCACAGCGTGCTTCCCGACTGGGGATGATTCCTCTGAAGGTTGTGCTGCTTTGCTCAATGCGGTTCCAGTCTATTTCCATTTTGTGAAGAATTTCCTCATAGATGAGGATCAATCCACTGCCGCCGTCCATGAGTACTTTGGTGAGTCGAAAGCCGTCCACCATTGGACTGAGGACCAGTGCAGCTGGTGCTCGGGCTGTTCGGAATTTAGGTTCGTCACTGGCATTGAAGGTAATAGCCGTGTCACTCCATGGGTTCACTGCTGCCACGTGGCAGATTTCGGCGAGGCTGCGGAGTGTTCGCTTGCGCCTATTATTTAATGCGAAGGTTTTGAAGACTGTTAATACCGTATTGCTATCCATGGGATGATGCTCTGCGGTATTTGGGATGAGAAGATCCTCACCACTTTTGGCCACCTTCCGGAGTACCCAACATGCTCTAAGGCTGTGTGTTGGTGTGGTATCCGTTGTACTATGAATATTGCAGGGGCCGTTGAGCCATCCCTCCAATATGGTTCCATGCCCTGTAGAGGGTTTTTGTTTCTTTGTAACTAACTCGGGTGTCTTATGATAGTGCACCCTTTTACTTCGGACTGGGTGTATATTCCGAGCTGGATTATCCCAAAATATCGTTTCATTTTTCCAGGTGCTTTCCATCACGCAGTACTTTCGTACTATGGACGCCAAGTCAGCGAAGCGTGATATGTCACGGCGACTTAAGGCATTAAGGATTCCCTTGTCCGTGCAATTATTGCAAAAAAAATGAGACTGTGTCTTCCTCGCGACAGTCCTTAACCTTGTTCATCACAAGGAGGAATCTAGCCCAATAATGATGTACTATTTCATGGGGCTCTTGCCTGATGTGGGAAAGATCGTTTATGTCTAGGTGGGTGGGTGGATTTGAGTCCGAACCCCTACCCGATCTGAGACCCAGGTGCCGAGGAGTTTCCGATCTTGGAAGTTCAGATTCCGGGATGTTGCCCGGTAAGTCTGGCCCGCTACTTGACTCTAGGTTCAGGGCTTGAGTGATGTCCTCCCGTAAATGGGTGTCCGGCTCGGAGAGTTCAGGAATCCGGACATAGGTACTCCTCAAGATAGAGGAAGAATCGCTGCATTGTTCCTCCACCACCGCAATATGATGGGTGACCGGTGGAGAGTTAATCTCCCTTTGATCGGGTTTAAGCCCAGTCTGATCATAGTCTGTAGCGACTCCCAAGGCGGCGATACGATCCAAGAGCTCGTTTAGGGAAGAGAGCTCCACTGGATCCATCTTCTCGGCAAATTCCGAGCCGACGTGGAGGCTATTTTTGATTACCCGAGAAGTCATCGTCGGCGCAGCGGCCGAACGGGCGGTCAAGATGAAATTGCCTAGCCGGAGAGTTTGGCCGACAGCCAGGGCTCCCCCGGCGGTAATGTTGTTTTTAACAACGAGATGAGGCATCCTTCCTTACGGCGACAACACAGTGGAACTCTCAATGAAAGCACCAATGTCAGTGTCAAAACCGGCAGATCTCGGGTAGGGGGTCCCGAACTATGCGTCTAAGGCGGATGGTAACAGGAGGCAGGGGACACGATGTTTTACCCAGGTTCGGGCCCTCTTAATGGAGGTAAAACCCTACGTCCTGCTTGATTATTCTTGATAATATGAGTAGTACAAGAGTTGATCTACCACGAGATTAAAGAGGCTAAACCCTAGAAGCTAGCCTATGGTATGATTGTATGTTGTCCTACGGACTAAAACCCTCCGGTTTATATAGACACCGAAGGGGGCTAGGGTTACACAGAGTCGGTTACAAGCAAGGAGATCTACATATCCGTATTGCCAAGCTTGCCATCCACGCCAAGGAGAGTACCATCCGGACACGGGACGAAGTCTTCAATCTTGTATTCTCATAGTCCAACAGTCCGGCCAAAGGATATAATCCGGCTGTCCGGATACCCCTTAATCCAGGACTCCCTCAATGGGGATCCGTAAGCGGTCTTGGTCTGGTCGTTGGACACAAACGAATTACACGAAGTTGTAATGGCTAACTGTTAACTAAACAAATCCCAAGGAAAAAGCTACTACATGGATCTACTTATATAGGAGCAAGGGGTGGCAGCCAAGGAGGTGGGAGGACGTCCCAAGGTATCCTAAAACTAACCCTAGGTCATAAAAGGCTAATGGGCCCAAGTGGAGGTGATGCAACACCTTTGGGCTTGTAGTTTGACTCGGATTCTGCTGCAAAGTTAGATTGTTTCGTCCATAACTCAACGCTCCGGACGAATTTGAAGGTGAATCCAACTGTGTTAGAAAGAGCACGAAATCTACTTTCGAACAAAAAAATAATCAGCCAATTCAGAGTCTGTATGAAAAAGTTGTTCACATTTTGAGTAAGGTATGTCTGTGTAGTCCGAATCTGAATCCAGAACGTGAGAGACTTGGACTCTATCTTATCTTGGCCCAAAAGTGACGTGAGAGGACTTTTTAACAGCACCTAAACTTCTCTTTTTCCCTTATCTTCATATGTGGATTGTACAAATGTCGCATACACCTGCAATTAGACATGGCACAAAAGTCTTTAAAGTATTTTTGTCCTGGATGACATAAATAAATCGTTGCATAGTTTGTATTAGAAATCACCTCACAAATATACATGTATGCAATATTTTTGGTCGTATCCAAGGTAGTCATGTCCTCATCATCCTACCCTTCTTGAAAACAAATCCGTCCTCGGCGTTGCTTAATCTGAAATGTGGCTAACAAAAGAGACAAGGTGTACATGTTGTATATGTATATGCCATCCATTTTTACTTCCCTTGATTTTTGCACATATGACACATGTATACATGAGTAACTTTCATAGTTCATAAAATCTAAAGCCAAAAAATTATCACAAGAAGTAGAAGGCATAAAAATATTGCAACTCAGTTTGCACATATAAGTGAAGCTCTTATTCATTTCAAAAGATTGACAATGTTCATCATTAAACCATCCCAACAATGATGAATAAACCTTACTTCCATCAAATTTACATGCTACAACATGGTTATATAAGCAAACATGCAATAAGTCATTGGACATAGAATCATCACCAAGATTAGAGGTGATATCAAAATGATTAAACATTAGTTCTTTTGCATCAATAGTTAATTCAATTGGTGCAATCAAAATTGTTGGTATTTTAGTTGTTTGATAACATGACGCATTCTTGACAGTAACAAGATTCATAACAGTAACAAGGAATAGTAGTTGTTGTAGTCACCCAATGCATCCTCATGTATATTTATCTCAAAGGTACTAGCGCAAAAATACATACCAGTAATGCAATGAGGAATATACTGAAATCTTGCACAGATATCATGGTTCAAACCACCAAAAAATCTATTCATTGTATCATCCTCAGATTCATCTATGTCACAATGATGCATATAAGATTAGAACTCTTGATAGTAAGCATGAACAGTGTTACTGCCTTGTTTTAATTGTTCCAATTTTCTAAGCAATTCATGACGATAATAAGGAGGAAAAATGTTGTCTCATTACAGCTTTCAAAACTTTCCAAGTTATGGGTTGGTTATCAATGTTTTTCTTACAATGTACACTCCACCAAACAGAAGCAAAACCAGTAAATGCTCTAGTGGTAGCTCGTACTCTCTCATGTTCAAAAAAATCATGGTGAGTAAAAACTTGATCTATTTCAAGCTCCCAAGCTAGATAAATTGCAGGATTAAATCTACCCTCGAATGATGGTAAAGAGATAACCTGACCATATGCTTGTGTGTGTTGTCCTACCTCTCGTAATGGTGAAGATGTATTTGTCGTCCAAGAACTTCTATCTTCGGACCCTGTAATGATTAGTAGAAACAAGAAACAAAATTCAGGAGTAATGTTCCTATGAACTACTAGGGTGTGATGGTAAAGCGCTCACAGTAAAGCAAATATCAATATCTTACAAGTTCTTACCATGCAGCAGGTGGTGACAGGCAACCAACGGTGTCAAATAACTCCAAAGATTGAAAAAGCGATTGCTAGGTGAACGTAAATATGCATGGTGTAGAAATATGTGGAGCTAGGTTGGCTATATATGGTAGCAAAAGATTAGCAATAATCAATTTAGAGATGCAATGTTGAATAAACGCTCAACGACGATACTGTGCTGGTCCTAGGCAAGACCGAACTAGAGATGCGAGCCTAAAACACTAATGAGGTCACGGTGTAGCACAACTAGTATCAATAAAGGATATGAAGTAGCTCTGGACAGCAAGATATAAGTGAAGATCACAATAGCAGTAAAGATAATGATATGAAACAACACCCAAGCAGGATATATCAACAACTTTCTCTCCAACTTTCCTCTAGAAAAGTTTGTGCCAATTTTTTGATAATTTTTTCAAGAAAGGTATTGACTCAAGCTTTCAAATGCAAAAGGAACCACTTAATTCCGAGTTGATATGAGGAGTCAAAACAATTCTAAAACTGGCCTGAAAAACTGAAATAAGTTGTGTTCGTGAACTTCGGAGGGCAAAAAGACCTATTTAAAAGCCGATTTTGAGGTGCCAAATACTGAAGTAGCTACTGCAACTATTTAGATGCGGCTCGTTGCTAGATTTCATTTGAGTACTCGCGGAGCCTAAACGGACTTCGTATGAGAAAGTTATGCCTGTTCTACTGAACAGTGCACAAAACAGATTCCAATCTGAATTCAACTACGAGATTGAGTCTAGATAGATTCTAATTTTGTTTTTTTATTCTCTCTTTTTTTCCTCACACTTTTGTTTCTTTCTCTCTTTTTTACAAATTTTTTGTCTCTCTTTTCAAGACAACTAGATAAGATGCAGATTGGATCAAGCAAAGATGTGAATGACCTCAACTATGATTATGACAATGAACGATGGGTAGCACATGATGGAAATTGATGGACGGGGTAGTGGACAGCGGAAGGGATAACGATGCAGTAGCGGTGTGACTAATATGAACATAACTCGAAACTCTAAATGAACTAGACACTAACACCAGCAACTCGACACGATGATGCAACCAATAATTCAACTATGCAAGCAATGAAAAGAAAATTGCTAAGGCTCAAACTGGCTTGGACAAAGGATGAATAGATCTATTTTTTTTGGCTTTTTCTTGGACAATAGGTAAGAAAATAAATCTAATCTATGAAAAACTGGAAATTCTCACCGAGCAACCTGGATCTGATACCACTTGATAGAGGCGAGGGTGTCCCGATCTTTTGATGAGATGATAATTGTCGATTTGGTGGAGACGACTTTGACGATCCGACTACAAACGTGCATGACGTTGCGCCTTTGCAATCGCTAAACCAATCTCCTGAGGTTACTGACGATGCTGGAAGCACGGTCAGCCTGATCACGAAGGTCTATTCCTGCAAGCACTTGAAGAACGAGCAAGAATATGATATAGCAATCAGAATATTGTGAATATATGAAGTATTGATAATGGTGGGGATCCGTGAGCGGTCTTGGTCTGGTCGTTGGACACAAACGAAGTACACGAAGTTGCAATGGCTAACTTTTAACTAAACAAATCCCAAGGAAAAAGCTACTACACGGATATACTTATATAGGAGCAAGGGGTGGCGGCCAAGGAGGTGGGAGGACGTCTCAAGGCAGCCTAAAACTAATGCTAGGTCGTACAAGGCTAATGGGCCCAAGTGGAGGTGATGCAACACCTTTGGGCTTGTAGCTTGACTCGGATTCTGCTGCAATGTTATATTTTTTTCCATAAATCAACGCTCTGGACGAATTGGAAGGTGAATCGAACTGTGTTAGAAAGAGCACGAATTCGGAGTCCGTATGAAAAAGTTGTTCGTGTTTTGAGTCATGTATGTCTGTGTAGTCCGAATCTGAATACAAAACGTGAGAGACTTGGACTCTATCTTCTCTTCGCCCAAAAGTGACATGAGAGGACTTTTTGAACAGCACCTAAACTTCTCTTTTTCCCTTATATTCATATGTGGATTGTAAAAATGTCCCATACACCTGCAATTAGACATGACACAAAAGTTTCTGAAGTATTTTTGTCCTGGATGACATAAGTAAATCATTGCATAGTTTGCATTAGAAATCACCTCACAAATATACTTGTATGCAATATTTTTGGTCATATCCAAGGTAGTTATGTCCTCATCACCCTCGACCCCAACATAATGAAGAGCAACAATACGGCAAGCTCAAGTTCACCATGCCCAAGTTCTCCAAAAACAATGATCCCAAAGAGTATCTTTCATGGGCATTGAAGGTTGACAAGATCTTTCTTTTGCACAACTATGAGGAAGAGAAGAAGATCGCCATGGCATCCCTTGATTTCCAAGACTATGTCTTCATTTGGTGGGAGCAAGTTATTGAGCTTCAAGAAGCAAGAGGTGAACAACCAATCCCAACTTGGGCGCAAATGAAGGATGTCATGAGAGCATGTTTTGTGCCAACTTAGTACAACCGCGACCTCTTCAAGAAATTACAACTCCTCAAGCAAGGAACAAAAAGCGTTGAAGATTGCTACAAGGAAATGGAGATTGCCATGATTAGAGCAAATGCCATGGAAGATGATGAGCAAACTATGGCACGTTTCTTGAATGGACTCAATTACCCTATCAAGAAGATCGCCGACTTCTAACCTTACTCAAACCTCATCAAGCTGTGTCAAGAAGCAAGAGGTGAACCACCAATCACAACTTGGGCGCAAATGAAGGATGTCATGAGAGCACGTTTTGTGCCAACTTACTACAGCCGCGACCTCTTTCAAGAAATTACAACTCCTCAAGCAAGGAACAAAGAGCGTTGAAGAGTACTACAAGGAAATGGAGATTGCCATGATTTGAGCAAATGTCACGGAAGATGATGAGCAAACTATGACACGTTTCTTCAATGGACTCAATCACCCTATCAAGAAGATCGCCGACTTCCAACCTTACTCAAACCTCATCGAGCTAGTGCATCAAGCCACCAAGGCGGAACGACAAGTGCAAGATGACTTCAAGTATGCCAAATACTCTTCCAAAAACTACGGCTCCTCCAACCAATCTTCAATGACTCAGCCACCTTCTACCTCAACCAAACCTTCTCCAACCAACGGTGACAAATCAAATTACAAGAAAACTTCGACAGCTTCAAGTCTTCCTCCTTCTACAAGCAACTTCAAGCCGAGAGCTTTATCATCTACAAGTCCACCGGATGAGACCATCAAGGCAAGTTCAATCAAATGCTTCACTTGCGGCGGCCGAGGCCACAAGTCCTTCGAGTGTACCAACAAGTGCACCATGATCCTCAATGACTATGGTACATACGACTCCATGAGTGAAGGGTAAATGGAAGCCCTTGAGCATATGGCTATGCACCGACAAGTGAATAAAGATGAAGATGATCAAGTCTTTTGTGACGAAGCTTCGAGCCCCGCTCACGTTGTCTCCAAGGTCTTTACCCTTCAACATCAACAAGACGAAGACCAAAGATTCCATATCTTCCACACCAAGCCGGGCATGAATGGAAGGTCTGTGAAGGTCATCATCGACGGAGGAAGTTGCCATAAGTTCGGAAGTGAAGAGCTATGTTCCAAGCTCCAATTGGTAAAGATGAAGCACCCTTGCCCCTACAAGGTCCAATGGCTTAGCAACTTAGGCACTATTCAAGTCGAGCACATGGTTCAAGTTTCCTTCAAGATCGGAGCATATGAAGAAACTTTGGAGTGTGATGTCATTCAAATGTCCGTTTGCCACCTCCTACTTGGACAACCTTAGCAATTTGACCATGGCGTCATCCACAAGGGCATACTAATCACTATAGCTTCAAGATGAAAGGAAAAGAGTACGTGCTACGACCTATGTCACCAAGCCAAGTGATCGCCGACAAGCAAGAAACCAACCATCATGGAGAAAATAGTGAGACAGCGAACCACCAAAAAGAGAGTGAACGCCACAAGCCCAAATTGAGTGCCTCCACGATGAGCGACAAGAAAAACTTCATCCTATTTGCCACCAAAAGTGAGATGAGAGAACTATGCGATAACCCATCAAGTGTTATGCACTATGTCCTATTGTGCAAGGACGAGGTGCATAAAACTAACACCTCTCACAATCTACCTTTGGTGTTGTCTTCTCTATTGCAGGAATTCCAAGATGTTTTCCCCGACGAGCTACCTCCAGGACTACCTCCACTACAACGCATTGAACACCGAATCGACCTCATTCCAGGCGGACCTCTTCCTAACAAGGCACCATACAACATCAATCCTGAGGAAACCAAGCAAATTCAACAGCAAGTTCAACAACTCGTCGACAACGGGCATGTACAAGAAAGATTAAGCCCATGTGCCATACCGGTAATCCTTGGTCCCAAGAAATATGGTACGTATCGCATATGTTCTGATTGTCATCCTATCAATGCTATCACCGTTCGATATCACTAACCCATTCCATGCCTTGATGACATGCTATATGAACTCAGTGGAGCCAATTTTTTTTCTAAAATTGATCTTAAAAGTGGCGACTATCAAATACACATCCAAGAAGGTGATGAATGGAAAACTGCTTTAAAACCCAAGTTTGGTTTATATGAATGGTTGGTCATTCCTATGGGCTTATCCGAAGCACCCAACACTTTTATGCGTGTGATGCATTTTGTTCTTCACCCATACATCAGTGTATTTGTTGTTTTCTATTTTGACGATATTCTTGTTTTTAACAAATATCTCAAAGATCATGTCACCCATCTTAGAACCGTTTTGCAAACTCTTAGAAAAGAGCGCCTTTATGCTAATATGGACAAATGCCTTTTTGGTGTCGATAGGCTAGTTTTCTTGGGTTTCGTTGTGTCTTCTAAGGGTGTTCATGTAGATGAATCTAAGATTGTGTCTATTTAAACTTGGCCCCAATCAACTACCTTGCAACAAGTGCGTAGTTTTCTTGGCTTAGCCGGATTTATCATTGATTTGTGAAGGATTTTTGCACCATTGTTTTACCTTTGCATGCCTTGAGTAAGAAAAATGCACCATTTGTTTGGGGACCATCTCAAGATACCGCATTCAACTATCATAAGAATTTGCTTACATATACCCCTTTGCTTGCATTACCCAACTTTGATAAACCATTTGAGATCCATTGTGATGCTAGTGGGTACAACATAGGAGGTGTTTTGATGCAAGAGAAGTGCCCCATAGCTTATTTTAGTGAAAAAAATTCTGGAGCGCAACTTAACTACCCCAGCTGTGACAAAGAATTATATGCTTTACTACGAGTCATGCATGTTTGGGAGCATTATGTCCACCCTCCTGAGTTCATTCTTCACACAGATCATGAAACACTTAAGTATCTTAAGGGTCAAACTAAGTTGAACAAGCGCCATGCTAAGTGGAGTGAATTCGTTGAGTCTTTTCCTTATGTCATCAACTATATCAAAGGCAAAGAAAATGTTGTGGTGGATGCACTTTCCCGTAGATGCATGCTTGTTACCCAAGTGCAAGGAATCATCGTAGCAATTTCCACAGGTGGAAGTGATAAGTATGGAGTGTCAAACTCACAGGGAGCTAAACATCGGATCAATATTCTCTCAAGTCCTATCTGCCACTGATACGACTCAATGTGCACCGAACGTTCGCTTCCATCTAGAAACGAGAAATAAAACTATGTTGTGGGTATGAAGAGGATAGCTTTGCATGATATCGGATAACTAAAATATAAAAATAGGTGTTTTTATCATAAACTTAGAATATATCAGAATATATTACAAATAGCGAGTGAGGAATATTGATGGATTGGTGTGTGTAATTGTCCTGCGCAATTGTTAACAAAATCGGTAATCATTATTGCAATCTTATATGAGGGAGAGGCATAAGCTAACATAATTTCCCTACTTGGATCATATGCACTTATGGTTGGAACTCTAGAAAGCATCCACAACTACTAAAGATCATTAAGGTAAAACCCAACCATAGCATTAAAATATCAAGTCCCCTTTATTCCATGCACAACAACCCCCTTACTCGGGTTTAAGCTTCCGTCATTCTAGCAACCCACTATAAGTGAATCATGAACATATTGCAACACCCTACATCGGGAATCCTTCATGTGTGCCTGGCACGGAAGGCACCATAGGGCAGCACCAAAATAAAACATACAACTCAAACCAATCTAGATCATCAATCAACCCAAAAGACAAAAGAAATCTACTCAAAACATCATAGGATGGCAACACATCATTGGATCATAATATGTGGCATAAAGCACTATGTTCAAGTAGGGGATTACAGTGGGGTGCGGGAGAGTAGACCACTTAAAAGAGATTAGGAAGGTGATGAAGATGGTGATGTTGATGAAGACGATCACCGCGGCAATGGTTCCCCGGCGGCACTCCGATGCCACCGAGAGTGAGGGGGAGAGAGTCTGCCCTTTGTGCTTCCTTTTCCATTGCCTCCCCCTAGACTGGAAGAGGTTCTCCCTCTGGTCCATGGACCCATGGTGATGATGGCCCCTTCCGGCTTCCTCCTCCATTGCCTACGGAGATGATGGTCCCCTTCGGCAGGGTGCCAGAGTGGGCCTAGATTGATTTTTCATGCCTACGGAGGCTTGCGGCGGTGGAACTTCCAATCTAGGGTTCTTTTCATAGGTTTGGGTATTTATAAGAATTTTTGGTGTTGATCTCACGTCAAGGGGGTCCCTGAGGGGCCCACAAGCCCAGAGCACCCTCCCTGGGTGGTAGGGCACACCTAGAGGGCTTGTGGCCTACTCGTCCACTTCCTGGCCTAGCTCTTGTGCTTCGGGGGTCCATTTTGGTCCATAAAAATCATCGTAAATTTTCAGCTCATTCCGAGAACTTTTATTTCTGCACAAAAAAGACACCATGCTAGTTCTGCTGAAAATGACGTCAGTCGGGTAAGTTCTAATCAAATCATACCAAAACCATATAAAATTGTTGTAAACATGGCATGAATACTTCATAAATTATAGATATGTTGGAGACGTGTCAATATGCCCAAGCTTAATTCCTACTCATCCTCGAGTAGGTAAATGATAAAAGAAATAATTTATGAAGTGTGAATGCTAGCATAGTGCATAAATTTGCTCAATGATAGTTCCAAACACTTTTTCTATCATCATTATATATCATAAACAGTAGGTCATCTCATAAAACTTCTCATGATAAAGTAACAAGCTATTCACATGTTAAAGTATAGACCATAAAGTTTCTTAAAAACTAAGAAACTATGCTTTCAATCACCAAACAATTACAATTCATCTTATTTTCAGGAAAGGTCTATGTAAGAGCTTTGATTTAGCAAATTCCACATACTCAACTACATATAGTCTTCCATGATTGCTAACACTCAAAGCATATTTTTAGAACGAATAGCATCCGTCGAACACAGAGAAAGATAGAAGCTTAATGTTTCGCCTCCCAACTTATTTATCATATAGATAGTTGTCAACAATAAAAATTCATGATCAAATATATTTGAATGGCCATATATGCTTGGATCTTTCCCCACCACATGATGCTTTCCAACTAAAGAATAATTGAGGTTGAAGTAAGAAGGAATACTATTGACTCTTGCATAAAAGTAAATACATGAAGTAAAAGATAGGCACTTCATAGAGGGAAGCAGAGGTTGTCATGCACTTTTTATTTTTGGATGTGCAAACCCTTAATGCAAAGGAACGTCGTGCTGTATTTCCCTTTGTGATAGCAACCTTTATTATGAAATCTGTCGCTTTTATTTCTTTACCATCACAAGTTCCTACAGTGCTTCTTTTCCCTTACAATAAAAGATCATACATATTTAGGAGCAATTTTTATTGCTTTTTGCACCGATGACAACTTACTTGAAGTGTCTTATTCAATCCATAGGTAGATATGGTGGACACTCATGGCAAGAAACATGGTTTAAGGGTTTTTGGATGCACAAGTAGTATCTGTACTTAGTAAAACAAAATTGGCTAGCAAAATCCTAAGCAAGTATCGGTGCACTAAAGCTTGGTCCCTTTAGCACCCCATACTTGTGCATGGGAAGTCGTAATCACACCTGCGGTGAGGCCTGAAGAGGGTGATCAAAGATAAAAACAGGATCACTAGAGAAGCGGCCAAGCTAGAGACCAGAGAGCAGAAGACGAGTTGGACCCCCGACAAGATCCTTGCCGGGATGACTTGCAAGACCCCGGCAAGGTCCTTGACGGGACGCCTTGCGAAGCACTGACAAAACCACCACCCTTGAGGTTGGAAGCTTTGACACCATCAACAAATGTTAAAACCAAGGCCCAGGGGCGCATGCACGGTGGCATGCAGATTTTTGTGAAGACCAGAAGGCGATGTTCCTAGCAAGATCCTTGCCAAAGGCATTTGCGGGGCCCCAGCAAGATCCTTGATAGGGGCATCGGCAAGGCCACGGAAAGGTTCCGCCACCCCGCCACCACTCCAGCGTGACGACGGGCCTGCCAGCCTGGCAAGCACCTGTGTGGTGGCATGTAGATCTTTGTGAAGATCCAGCCACCACTCCAGTGCAACGGCTAGGCAGCCAGGCTGGCATTGCATGCCTTGTCATCCTGGATGCGTGTCAAGACACAGAGAGGCAGCGACAGATGGGACGGGCTCTATTCCTGTCCCCAATAAAGCTAAGGGGCATGTAAGCAGCGCATTTAATGTGTTTGTCCTAAGAAACTGATGATAAACATAGACACTGTAGTTACTTTACACCTCTTGTATGCCACTTTGGCAACCCCTTGGACATATAAAAGGAGGCCCACTGCGTACTGGAGGAGGGGTCAGACTTTTGAACCTCTCGGCCCAGCTTGCATGCATAGCAGGAAGCTGAAGCTCAAGAACACAAAATATACACTCAAGTAGGACTAGGGTTTTTACCCTGCTCAGCGACCCGAACCTGGGTAAAAATCCGTCGTGTTGATCATTAGATCTTCTCTTTGCACACCCTTCTTCCCTGCCAAACTATAGAAGGGGTCCACGTGATCCCGTAGGTGTCGTTTCCACCAACATCTCTGGGGCGCTAGGCAGGGTCGAAGAGTTCGGCAAACCTGATCTAGCGGTTAGCATGTCGTTTCCTTGATCACCATGGCTCCCAAGAAGAAGAAGATCACGTCGATTGGTTCGTCTGGAGCCCAGCATGGACGGGCGACAGGATAGTCGTGGATGGTGGCGGAGGTGCGGATCGCGGGCGTCCACAACATTCTGGCAACTGAAGCCAGGCAAGCGGCGTCGTTCGTGCCCGAGACGATGAGCCGCACGCCACCGCATCAAAGAATGGAGCCAAGCTGCCTACGGGCGACGCGGGGACCTCCAAGGGTGGAGCCGTGCTACCTATGGGCAGGGCGGCGACCTCCAAGACTCCCCCTGTGGCGCCCGCGCCGCGGTCCTCCCAAGTCGTGCGCAACGAGTGGCGTCGTGATGCTAGTGACCCCGGGCGCCACCGCGGGAAGAGCCCTCTACGTCATTCTCGGGATGCGCAGGGCCGACATGCATGCCAAGATGCTGGCCAAGACGGCGCACGGCCACAGAACTATGACGGCGCTCCTTCTAACATAGTTAGAAGTCTGAGCGCCTCCCATTCCTCGTGTTTGTCACTGACACCTACACCAGCAGAAGCATTAGCGCGAGTGCAGCTACTCCTCGACTTCCCTCCTACTGCGGAGAAGCAAGAAGAATGGAGTGCTGCCCTCCAAAGCCTTATTGGCCACGCCAATAAAGATCGATACCAGGAGGCGAGCCCTTCGCTGTGTCGGTCCACCGAGCCGGCGCTCACTAGCGGCAGACGGGGCGGAGGCGCCGCAACTACGATGCACTCCCCTGCACCACGACAGCAATGGTCGCTAGCTCGCGGGTCGATGCCTGTGATGATGGATCCATGGCGTCGTCTGATCCACGAGCTCGTCGCGACCAACGTCAAGTCCTTTGGGAGCGGGTTAAAGAGGACGCTCGAACGACCATCGAGCGGAGCTGAGAAGCGTGCAGGGCCCACTGCATATAGGCCTGCACCGGGGGATTCTGATGACTTGCCTTACGAGTTAGGTTGTCCAACTTTCACCCGTGAGTTGTGGCAGTTCCAGTGGCCGACTACCCGCACATTCAAACAAGAGGTCCTGGAGAATTACGACGGTAAGACTCATACGTCCGAGCTCCTGAGTGTGTACACCATCGCGATGCAAGTACCCGAGGATCGGGATGGCAAGGTGCTCGCCAACTACTTCTCGTTGGCGCTCAAGCCCAACGCCAGGTCATGGTTAATGCACCTTCTAGAAGATTCCATCTCCTCCTAGTCGGATCTGTGCCACGAGCTTGTTGGCGCCTTTACTGGAGGCCACCAAGCTCCTGGACAGGCAAGTGATTTGCACCTCATTCCCCAGAAGGACGGCGAATCCCTGCGCAAGTATATACATACATTCATCTGTGTGCAGTACAACATCCCAGACATTCATTCTGCCGTTGTCATCAGCGCGTTTCATCAGAACATGCGCAACCACCAGATGTGTGAAGAGCTGGCAATGAACATGGTTAGGGATGTTGCTGAACTTTATGTTTTCGCCGATAGATGTGCTCGGGCTGAAGAAGGGAGGAAGTACCCCGGCGAAGATGTCGATGCGGAAAGTGACTCTAGGGATGAAGACGTCGTCGCCCCGGCAAAGAAAGGCCGATGACACAACAGGAAGCGCAAGGGCAAGACCGTGCTTGCCGTCGAGGAATCCGGCAACCCCGGCACCGCCAAGAAGGCCAAGGCTGATGACCCCGACAAGGAGGTTGCCGGGTGAGCCGCCTGCCAGGCCTTGGCGGCCGCCGACAAGCCAGAGGGCTATGACAAGCAATACTGCAAGATCCATCGCACCAAGTGCCTTGACCTCCAGAACTGCTGGCAAGTTGAGCAGCTTGTGGAGAGTTAGAAAGCTGAGTAAGAGAGAAGGGGTAATGAGAAAGGCCAGGATGGTGACGAGGGGTCCGATAAGAAGTGTGGGGGCCGAGGGGGCCACCGTGGTAAGGACAAGCAACAAGAGAGGCCCACTCGGGGCCGTGATAAGAAAGAGGGAGATGGTGATCATGAAGAGGACGACGAGTCCAGCGAGCATGAGCTCCAAAAAGCCATAGAAGCCATGTGCATCGATGGTGGCGCCTCGTTGCATTCTTTTCACCGCCATCTCAAATAGTGGGCGCGCCAGATTAATGCGACAGAGCCACGATTCGATGCCCAGAGTCCACTGAAATGGTCCAACACGCCTATCATTTTCGACGCAGAGGATCACCCTAATCGCACAACCGCGGTAGGGTGCTTGTCATTGTTGGTTTCGCCAACAATTCGCAACCTCAAGGTGACAAAAATGCTAGTGGACGGTGGGGCCGGTCTAAACTTGATCTCGCCCCAGGTGATTAAGAGATTGCAAATCCCCAAGGGAGATCTCGAGGAGACGGGCACGTTTCAAGGGATCAATCCAGGGAGAAGCCAGCCCAAGGGTAAGATAACACTACCATTCACATTTGGTGGTGAGCTGAACTATAGGACAGAGAAGATCGCTTTTTATGTAGGGAAGATCCCGTGCCCGTATAACAGGATCCTTGGCCGCCCAGCACTGGCCAAGTTTATGGCAGCATCACACTATGCCTACAACACACTAAAGATGCCCGGCCCCATGAGCATCATCACTATCGGCTCCGACAAGAAGGATGCACTGATCTGTACCGACCAGCTCTACCGGGAGGCGGTGGTAGGACCTGCCACCAAGACACTTGCTCCTGCTATTGGAACCCCGAGGGGCAGAAGACCGGCGAGACCTCAGTCGCCGGCAAGGCTTCTGGCCCCGCCCAAGCCTCTTGTGCCCACTCTGGCAAATGCGCCTCCTTGGAGTGTTGTGTTTCCGTTTGGGACGTGCCAGAGAGCCCCACCGGCAAGAGCAAGAAATCCAAGGCTACACCACCAGAGACCAAGAAGGTGCCCGTCAAGGAGGACGACACGGGTGGAGCTTTCACTGTAAGCTCCACCCTGGACAGCAAATAGGAAAGTGCACTCGTCGCCTTCTGTGGGAGAATGTCGACGTGTTTGCATGGTAAGCGTCCGACATCCCCGGCATTCCCAGCGAGGTGATTGAGCACCACCTTGTTGTCTGCCCTCATGCGCGGCCCGTCAAGTAGAAGGTTAGGAAGCAAGCTTTGGAGTGGCAAGAGTTCATCATCGAGGAGATAAGGAAGTTGGAAGCAGCAGGATTGGTCAGAGGAGTACTCAACCCAACATGGTTGGCCAATCCATTGGTGGTGCGCAAGGCAAATGGGAAATGGAGGTTGTGCATTGACTATACAGATATCAATAAAGCCTGCCCAGAGGATCCTTTCCCTTTGTCGCGCATTGACCAGATCATGGAGTCCACTGTCGGGTGCGACCTGCTGTCATTCCTTAACGCCTATACAGGATACCACCAATTTTTTATGATGAAGGAAGATGAAGAGAATACCGCTTTTATCACCCCATGTGGTACGTATTGTTTTATACGAATGTCTTTCGGGTTGAAAAGTGTTGGTTCGACATTTTCAAGAGCGGTTCAGATTCGTTTTCAGCCCCAACTCCATAGGAATATGGAAGCCTACTTGGATTACATAGTGGTCAAAACCAAGCACAAAGGCAACAATCATGCAAGATTTGGAAGAAACATTTGCAAATTTGCGCAAGATCAACCTCAGGCTCAACCCTGAGAAGTGTGTGTTCGGTGTCCCATCCGGCAAACTTCTCGGGTTCATTGTGTCTCAACGAGGGATCGAGGCGAACCCTGACAAGATCAAGGCAATTACGCAGATTGAGGCACCAAGGCGAGTCAAAGATGTGCGTCGGCTTGCTGGCTGCTTTGCTGCTTTGAGTAGGTTCATCTTCAAATCTGTTGAGCGCGCCCTCCCCTTTTTCATGATTTTGAAAAAGGCAGGGCCAGTGAAATGGACCCCGGAGGCCGAGGCAGCGCTGCAGGATTCGAAGAGGTACCTCTCCTCTACGCCAATACTAGTTGCGCCTGAAACGCAAGAGCCGTTGCTGCTATATCTAGTGGCAACGAATCAAGTGGTCAGTGTCGCGTTAGTGACGTAGAGGGAAGTTGAAGAAGAGGCGGTAGTGGTGGCAAGACTATCGGATGACGAGTCAGAGCTCCCCCTGGCAGGGTCTAGTGCCGGCAAGGCAGGACCCGGCAGAGTCTGGCATCGGCAAAGCAGTAGCCCCGACAGAGTCTGGTGCCAGCAAGGCAGGATCTGCTGAAGCAAACGAAGTAATACAGAGGAAGAAGATGATGCAGCACCCAGTTTACTTTGTCAGATCCCTCTTGCAGGGGGACAGATCAAGATACTTTGGTGTGCGGAAGTTGCTCTTCGGCCTCCTTATGGCCTCAAGGAAGCTGCGTCATTACTTTCAAGCACGTGAGTTCACCATCATCACTCGCTTCCCATTTCAACGGATCTTGCACAAACCAAATGCAACCGGCAGGATTGTGGAATGGGCGTTGTAACTGTCAAGCTTTGGCCTCAGGTTTGAAAGCACCTCGACAATCCAGAGCAGTGTCTTGGCAGAGTTCATTGCAGAACGGACCTCAACGCCTGATGAAGAAATTCAAGAGACCACTCTCCCCGGCAAGGAAACAAGCCACGACTGGATTATGTACTTTCGTGGGGCTTCCGCACTGCAAGGTGCCGTGCTGGTGTGTTACTCATCGCGCCCAGCATAGAGCACCTCAAGTACGTAGTCCAAATGCACTTTCCCTAGCAGAGGTCGACGAACAACACTTCGGAGTATGAGGGGTTGCTTGCCGGTCTCAGGATCGCAGCGGACCTTGGGATTAGAAAATTGATCGTCCGTGGGGATTCGCTACTCGTAGTGAAGCAAGTGAACAAGGATTATCAGATCCCGTTGATGGAAGCTTATGTAGATGAAGTGAGGAAGTTTGAAGAGCATTTTGACGGTCTACAAGCAGAGCATGTTCCTCGAGTAGAGAACAGCATTGCTGATGACCTATCAAAACGTGATACCCTCAAGCTACCTATGGAACCAGGGACCTTTGTGCTCCAATTGACTCAGCCATCTGTTGAACCATAGGCAGGGCAAAATAAGCGAAGAAAATTAGGCCATGGCAAGTACTTTCCCGCCGAGCTCCCAAGAGTCACCGGAAAGGATGTTGCCAGGGATGCGAAGCTTGCCGGGGAGCGGTAGGCTCCGGCAGGGCCTCAAGCCCTTGCCGTAGAGACTACTGCTCCCATGGCAGAAGACATGCCTCTAGTATTACTTCTAGTATCTCGAGAATATTACTTCTGGTATCATTGGGCCTCAAGCTCTGGCATGGGTGCAACACACCGTTCATTACTTCTGGTATCTCGAGAATATTACAAAACTTCATTACTTCTTATGAGTTCTTCGTCAAGTATTACTTCTCACCAATTCCAGTTGTTCCGTAGGTTCGAGTTGTTTGTCACTCAAGAACTTCAGCAAGTGACTCCAATCCACGCTATGTCTCATTACTCCTGGTAATTATTGCTGGGAGATTTAAACTCAATCATCTCATTCCTAGCCCGATTGTCTGCATCATTATCATCCTAATTTTAACTGTGCTACCTTGTCCTTCTTGCCAGAGCACAATTTTTGATGATGACCTAAGCTTACGTCAAGCTTCTTTGTCATATCATTTCACATTGAACAACAAGATTGATTCTGAGCTTGCATCTTATCTTTGGTTGCAATAACCTTTCGCTTCACTGTCCTCTTACTTGATGTCGTCGTGATCGATTACATCTTTGTGTAACCTCAAAAAAATGTGTTGTGATCATCGGCAACCTTTTGACTTATTCCAATGTGTGATTCAAATTCATGATGAAAAATACCATCATTTCCCATTGATACTTTGCGTTGACATCGAAAACATCCCTGCCTTCCTTCCAACATAGACTTGGTCATGTTCTCATTATACCTTACGTTCCTTGCTACTACTGAAATCATTCTTTGTGTATTCCTTGTGATCTTCCCAACATTTCCTTCAACGCCATATCATTGCTACCCCGAAGCATGACCATGGTGCTCTGAACATCATTGAGAACATTGGATGCGCAATGCTACATGTTTCTTGATCGATTATCCAAACACCGGTGTATGGGTAAACATCATAAATTTCCTCACCCCTATACCCAAATGGTTATCCACTTGATATCCTGTCATGTATATCCTGCTTTATTTGTTCTTGGAAAGGATATACTCCTAATACTTGTGAATAATAACATTTTACTTTCCATTGATCTATTTAATCTGATAATTTTTATCTTTCTATTAGTCTGTTTAACCTTTCTTATAAATTATATGATCTACGCAGCAATAGTTCCTTGCTTATGTAAATACCTCGGTGTACAACTCTGTCAGTAAGACCCTATTACTATGGTTGACAACTTTCTGATAACCACCGGTGGACGAGAACTTTACCTATTTGTGTGCCTCGTTTCAACGAGCAGGAAAATGGTTCTCTTCGTCCCCCTCCCTTGGTACCAATCCAATTGCCAACATAGCTGACAAACTATTCTCTAACAAGTTGTGTATTGTGATCACACAAGATGCCCCCACCCTTCTTACTTATCATGGTGGTATGTATGTTGATCACTTCAATTTTGATCATCCTAATGATTCAGAAATGCTCGAGTCCTAAAGTACATACTGGTGCAGTGTGCTTTATTATCTATAGCACTTGCGACTGAGTCTACCTTGTGCATGTCATTATTTAGAATTCCATATAGAAACTCTCACATTAACTATGAAGTTTCATGTAACAGACTATGTGATCCGTGTATCTGAATTTACCATTGCACTTGGCTTCATATGTGTTTCTGCGAGCCACCTCCCTTGTGATGATCCCTTACGCTATTAGACATGAAATTCATTTTTCACACTATAAACCCTTGTCACATCTTGCTTCAGGCCTTAAATGATTTCCTACCCAAATGAAGTTGTTCATATCTTCTTATGTCACTCTCGTTATAATTCTTGCGTTCAAAAATTCAAGAGCCACTTATGAATTTCATTCATGAGATAACCCTAGATGATTATCCCTTGTAGAAATCCATCATCGGCGAGTTACCCATTATCATTTTCATAAGTACGATGGAGATCCTGGCGGTAGAATGACAACTTTGCCATGGTGCATAGAACTAGAGACATCAATGGAGTGGATCAACCTCTTTGGGAGGAACAACCAAGATCGAGAAGATTCGTTTGAATATTCTAACCAAACCTTTCCCCCTTACTCGACGTCTTAAATCTCGGGATGAGATTTTCTTTGAGTGGAGGAGAGTTGTAATGCCCTTATAATTCATCTACAGTAATCTCACACTAATGATGCCGCTATGTCATATCATTTTGCTAAGCTAAATTGCCCTTTCAGAAAAAAGTCAAATTATTAATTATTAAAAGTGACAAACAAAAATGTTCGAGGTGTTGAAAATAATCCCCAAGTAATTGTCATGAAGAAATCAACTCAAATTGATGGTTTGACCCTAGCAATATTTTAGTGGACTAGCAACATTTTAAATTGGTCGTTTAAATTCCAGCATATTTTCTTACATTTCCCAAACGACATGAAAATATGTGTGTGGCCATATGCTAATGCACTAGATTTATGTGCCAAGTTTCATAATGAACAAAATTCATTTAACAACAAAATAAATTGCAAAATAGTAGAGAAAATAAAATAAGAGAAAAAAAATAATAGTAAGAGAAAGGCCCATCTGGACTGGGAGAGGCCCAGCCCACACCCCACTTGTCTCCCACCTCGCTACAGGAAGCACGGGCTAGTGGCAGGCATCTGGCCGTCATGGTGGTGTCTGGCCATGCGCAGGCCATCCCACGGCTCCCCTGTTGGATAAGGCCTGGCCAGACCTCCCTGGCGAACCCTAGCGCCCACTTTTATCTCCCCCTCACTCACTCTCTTCTCCCCCTACGCACGCCCGCTGGGGCCGTCGCCCTGCCCCGCCATAACCGGCCTCCCCTTGCCGTTCTAAGTTGTCCATGAGCTTCGCATGTCTCTCCTATGTCGCCTGAGAGGATCAAGTCAAGCTGGGAAACATCACACTGCCGGATCGGGCCCTTTTTCCCCGTCAGCCACCAAACGCCTTATGTCATTGATACGTTCGCTTCTGACCACCTCATGCCACACCAAGCTTATCAGCGTGTTCCATGTGAGCTTGTGCACCTCCTCTCCCTTTTTATCTGCTCGCGTGAATGCTCTATTCATGGATACATGTAGCGCCTCCCTTCGCCGCCATTGGACCTCATCTAGGCCGACAAACCCGTCCACCCCCGAGCTCGTCACCACCGTACATTGATGTGCTGCATCTCCTTCTTTGCGTAGCACTTCCTCCTGGGCCAAATGCTGGCTAGGAGTGCCGTTTCGACGTGCTGTCGTCAATCTATTGGTCATCGGTGCTGCACTAGTGCGCCATTGGTATCGTCCGGCTGCGCCCTGGCCGCCTCGGGCCATGCCCTGCTCGCCTTACAACGCCCAGCATGTGCTCGCTGCCCCGGCGTGCACCCATTGCTGTCGCTGCTACGAGACGCCACTACTGCTCTTTGCTATTGTTGCTGATGCTATGATGCTCTTGCTCCCTCCAGTTAGAAGGGAGAGAGGGGATTGATGGAATAGTTTGTTGTATTGCTTGAGCCTCGTGGTCATATATATAGGAGTACAATCATCTACTTGGAGTACAAGACAAGCCAGAACAAATCCTAGTCTATCTCGTCTTTCCTAATAAACATTATACTCAATATCCCCCCGCAGTCACAATGGTAGTGACGCAGACGATGAGACTGGAGAATTCGAAGGCAAGCCGACGGACACCCCCCCATAGTCGTAACGGTTGATGCATCGCGGAGTCGTGGCTGGAGTGAAAACCGACGAGGTTGCTCAAGCAGGCGGTAGCCCTTAATGTCGTTTCTCAATGTAGCCGAGAGCATGGGTGGTGGAGCCGTGGTCGAGGTAGCCGTGCAAAGAATGCCATGGTCGATCTCAAGTCGGGGTGGCCGGTGTCGGGGAAGTCGCCGTGGAGCCACGGGCGCAAGAAGGCGTCGAGTTAGTCATGGGCGCAGTGGTGATGCACCGGGCAGAAGACGTTGTTGACGACGTGTCGCACCGGGGTTGCCAAGCCCGGGGACATATCGTAGACGAAGGCACGCACCAGTGTTGCCAGCACCGGGCATGCGTAGACGGACGAAGACGAGGTTGACGTAGCGCCGCACCAGGCTTGCCAGGCCCGGTGACACGTCGTGGACGAAGGCACGCTTTGGTGTTGCCAGCAACGGACATGCATAGGCTGGCACCTGCACGAGCTGTACGCCATGTCGAAGAAGTCGGAGAAGCCAACAAAGAAGGACTCGATGACGGTTGCAGTGCCAATAGGCGCGGGGCCGATGTTGCCCGCGGTTGTTGGAGTTGACGAAGTGGTCGGGGTAGACGATTGCGACGCTGACGACGGGCCGGTGCTGGACAAAGACGAAGGAGGTGGAAGGGCGGGTGCGGCGGCGGCGGCCTGACAGAGGCGGCGGCGTCTAGGTTAGGAGCGCGTCGGCGGTGCTCGAAGTAGAAGAAGAACCCTGACAACGCATACCACGGGAGGTCGACGCGTGTGACAGCGCAGTGGACCGCGGGTCATGACGCTACGGCCCAAAGGGGCGACGCAGTGGCGGTGGGCAAGTCAGGGCGACGGCCAGAAGACCTCGGGTCGGCGGCTGGGACCGCGGGCCGTGGGGCTGTGGCCTGAAGGGGCGACGCGACGGCGGCGCGCGAGTCGGTGCAACTATGGGGACGGCCTCGGGCGGCAGCAGAGACCACGTGCCGCGCTCGCTACGGCCCGGTGGGGCGACGCAGCGGCAACACGAGGGTCGGTGCTGCCACAGAGACGACCTGAAATGGACATACTCGAGGCGGCGGTAGACCGCGGGCCGCGGCACTACGACTCAAAGGGGCGACGCAGCGGAAGCACTTGGGTCTATGCAGCCGCGGGGAGAACCACGGGGCGGCGGCGCTGCAGCCCGATGGGGCGACATAACGGCAGCCCGATGCTCGATCGGTGGAGAGGCACGCTAAACCCGGAGACGATCTTCACGGGGACTGCGAAGGCACGCACAACAGATGGGCCAGGTCGGTCGCACTGCGTAGCTAAGGCGGATCGCGGCGGTGGGCGGGTGATCAATCCGATCACGCGCAAGGTCGGGGATGCCGCTCCATGGAGGCGGGGTGGCAACGGAGTCTGAGATGAATCTGATGACAGCGGGCGGCATGGCGTCTATGATTGGCCGCCGCATGGAGCGAGGCCGCCGGGTCGGGTTGATGCAGGAGTCCCGGTCGGAGTAGGGCGGTGACGGTCGGTGTAGATCGACGGCGGGCCGACGCGCGAACGGCGGTGGGGAAGGGCCGCCGCATGACACGTGGCCGCCTGGTCAGGGCGACCGGCGGGCAGACGCCCGAACGAAGCGCGAGGCCACCGAGTCGGGGCGAAGCATCTTCAAGCTCTTCCCAGCAACCTATAAAGTCTTCAGGAAGGCTGTTTAACCAGTGTTTAGCTGGGCCTCTGAGCTTGAGTGGCAGATATTTGATGGCATGGAGGTCGTCTCCTCGCGCCACGTGGATGTGGAGGAGGAAGTCCTCTATCAATACGTCCGGATCCATGGTTCCGTCGTATGGTTCGTTGTTTACAGGCTTGAAGCCTTCTGGAAAGTCGTGTCGCATCACCTGTTCTGTAAAGCACAAGGGGTGTGCGGCTCCCCGAACTCGGGCTATGTCGCGTCAGACGTCTTTGGCCATCCGAGTTCTCTATTGCTCCCAAACTCTATCATTGAGGTTCCGCTAGTCGTAATAACCGTCACGGTGAGCGGTCGGGTCTTCTCTTGGTCTGTAGGTGGAACTGGTTTGTCCTCCCCGGCCGTCTAGGTCACGGTGGAGGTCGTATTCGTAGGATAGCTGCGTTTTATCCCTTCCGGAACGGCGAGGTGGCATGGAAGGTTGTTCGGCTTCGTCAGCTTCTCTGTCCCGCCCTCGAGGGGGGTTGTCCGGCTGTTCGGCGTGGGTGTACTTTGGATGCATTGGCTCTAGGGCCTCATCATCAAATTGTAGCAATAATCATCGCTTTGGGTAAATTTTGGCTGGCCGTTCATGGTCGTATCCTGTCGGATCACGGGTTCCGGCAAAACCCTCAAGGTTCGAACTCTGGGGTGCACGTGAAGATCTCCCCCTACCGATCCACGTCCTAGCTTCGGTAAGATCTTACGGGCTAATTCGACGGACTCGCGACACAAAGGACACAGGATTTATACTGGTTCGGGCCACCGTTGTGGTGTAAAAGCCTACTCCATTATGGTGTGGTGGATTGCCTCTTGGGCTGAGGATGAACAGTACAAGGGGAAGAACAGCCTCCTAAGGAGAGGTATTCTTGTGCTCGGTGAGCTTGTGGTGGTTCTGGTTACTCTTGATCCATCCGATCCATCCCCTTAGCTATGGTGGTGGCTAGTCCTATTTATAGAGGCCCTAGACCTCTCCCAAAATATTGAGCGGGAAGGTAGCCAACAACGACCAATTCGAAAGGGGATAGCTAGTACAGCTTATCCTGGAAAAAGCAGTTTTCGCTTGCCAAAGGCTCTGGTGGTGACGCCGTCTTGGGCTCCACGGTGACCTCCATCTTGCCATCCTGCTGGTCTTAGTCTTGTTCCACCGATATGGAAACCTTTGCTTGATGCCTCGGTACTCTGTGCCTGCACCTACTTCCTTAGCACCAAAGAGGAAACAAGGACATTGTGCGCGATGGCGCAAGCCAGGCCTTGGTCATCATGGCTCACGTCACCGGAACCTCGCGAAGTTTTCCTGGCCTTGATCTCTCCGCCCCTCGCGAGCCAGCCTGGTGAGGCCGCTCCGGAGGAAGTCTTATGTCGTCCGCCTCACGAGGCTTGTCCCCTCACGAGGGTCTTGAGTCCTTGCTGGTGAAGATGGACCGTACGGGCCCGCTCGCAGAGCCATGCCGTGGGCCATAGGCAGGCAAGTCTGGGGACCCCTGTTCCTGGAACGCCGACAGTAGCCCCCAGGCCCAAGGCGCACTCGGGCTTGGCTTCGCGGTGAAGCCAAGGGGCAAGTTCGGAGCGTCGCGGGCCCCAAAAGCCTGCGGCCTTGGTCGACGCATGGCGGTTGATTGGACGTGGGCGTCTTCGCTTCCCCACGCTTCCTCGGCAACTGCCCGACTTGTCAAGTCCCTGCTGCATGCCAAGAAAAACCGTCATTATTACCTTAGATCATGGAGGCCGGCGGTTGACTTCCCCTTGTCTATAAATGGGAGGTGGGGGCGGAGCCCCCGTCACCCGTCTCTCCTTTGCCTCTCATGCTTCTTCGCCTTCCTAGCTCCACTCCTTGCTTGTGCAGTAATGGCACCGATTCGGAGGTTCTCGGCCGTAGAGAAGGGCTAGGCTCCTCTCAACGAGCCCGAGCTGCTCCCGCCGAAGAAGAGGAGGTCTCATCGCTGCGATATGGTCGTGAGGCCGGTGGTGTCGCGGCCTTGGTATAAGAGCTGCCTCCTGGGTACCTGTTGCCCTTGTATGCTTGCGCCGATGGTTCCGGAGGGAGGAGCGACGAGCATCGCCACCCACGTTAGGGCCGTGGCCGCCATGCCGCGGAGGCGCATGCCATCACCCCAGGGGTCCATGCAGCGGACTCCTCGCGCGAGTACGTGGTATGGGCGGCGATGCCCCCGAGCACTTGGATTGGCCTCCCGCAGTTCTTCGCCGCCGAGGGGCCCTCTCGAGCTTTGGCTGCAACACGCCGACTGCGACGCCCGGGAGACTGGAGCGGAGCTTGAAGTCGTTGCCTCCGGGAGGATCTTCATGACCTGAGGCTGGGGCGAGATTGCCTGAGTCTGCCGCGCGGAGGGCGCCCTCGCGATCCACTTCGAGTACGATGGCGCCTCCGTGCTACTCTTCAAGGTCTTCGATGAGGAAAGCCGCTGCCTGGAGTGCTGCCCAGAAGGAGGTCGCCAGGATGGCGCTGCGGCGGGCGCTGGGCCTGTCGCAGGCCTCGCCTGCAGCTCCTCGAGCAACAACGGCGACTCCTGGTGGTCCAGTGACTCTCCCGAGCTCGTGGAATCTCCGGAGACAAGCGACGACAGCTACGTGCCCCCGAGCTCTCGTCGCGCCCAGAGCAAGGCTGCGGCATCAGGCCGCCACCGCTGCTGATCTGGATGAGGTTGGCGCCGGCCTCTGGTGGCCCACTTTTGATGATGGCGTCATCTACAGGGGCATGTGTAGTTAGGATTCCCTAACTTCTTGCCTTTTGTTCCCTACGAGGAATCAAGAAATGGACCCCGCTGGGGCGTCTAAGGCATCTGTAGTATCCTTTGTTGACATTATCCTTATTATGAAATTGTGCGTGCGCGTGCTCCGTTCCGGCTCGGTTTCCCCTTTCCAACCTCGCAAAGGCATGATGCTCTACGCCGACAGGTCCCGGTCCCCAGGCAGGCTTCAGCCGTCGCTGGTATGCCAGGTTGCGTGCCGTGGTCAAGGCCAGGAGGTGAGCGGCCCGAGGTCTAGTAAGAGCCCCTGAGACGCGATACTTAGGAGGTCCCCTTTGGCGCACAAGCGACCGCCGAGAGGTAGGAAAGGGAGACTACGTCGCCGCAGCGTGGCTGTGCAAATGAGAACTCTACGCTGTAGCGGTTGACTTAGCGCAAAACTTATCTTGGCAATCTAGGATTGGTCCCTCGCGAGATGCCAGGCTTGGGCGTCGTCGGCTACTGAGTAGCGAGGTCAGGCCCGTGTGGGCCTCCCCTTCCTCTCCACGTTCTTCTCGGTGCTCTACATCCTCAGGTCCCGGCCCTCAAGCGAGGTCAGCCGCCGCTGGTATGCCAGGTCGTGTGCCATGGTCAAGGCCAGGGGGTGAGGGCTGGAGAGACAGTAAGAGCTCCTGAGACGCGATGCTCAGGAGCCCCCCTTTTAACGTGCAAGCTAATCGCATGAGAAAAGAGGGTGAGTCCGCGGTACCACCTGTTGTAGCCTTCGGGAAGTCCCTGCAAGTTAGCACGAGGAAGGGCACCGATCGCCGTGGTGATTGTCGATTCACCTCCGGCACGTGGGAGGGGACTCCCAGCTACGGAGAGCCCCCGGGGAGTTTACAACCCCGCCCTGACACGTGGCTTGCACGGCAGGGCTTAACGAGGTGTGTCTGGGTACTCGTGAGCCAGCACGGGACTCACGAGGCCCTACCTCAAGGCGGGTTGTGCCTGGTCTTGATTCTTGCTCACTGTCTTGGTCCTGCGAGGTGGTCAGACAACCGGCGCCGAACGAATCTCCTGAGGTTATCGCGTGAGAAAGCCAAGCACCAACGCCCCAGGAGGTAATGTGAACGGGGCCGGCCCGCTAGACAGAGCTCAGCCGTTGGATTTATCCACGCTGCAGGGACGGGCCCGAGCACAGACGCCATGCCTAACCCTCTCACATGAAGGGTCCTGAAGAAAGACCACCGGCGCGCGGCTCCCGCGATGGGAGACAATCAAGCAGGTGATAGTCATAGATAGATTAAGCATGAAAGGCAACCTAGCGTTGGTAAATGCATAAACGATACATGCCACTGGGTTCGGCCCGAGCAGCTTGGGGATGATGCAGCCCGAGGGGCACCCCAGCGAGGTAAGCTAAAGACATAAAAAGGAAGGGATACATGCCACAGGGACGGACCCACGCGGCCTGGGAATGATGCAGCCCTGGGGGCGCTCCCTGCTAATCGAACATGGAAACTGTCACCTGGTTCTGTTGTCGAAGGGGTGTTGAGTGCTACCTCTTGAGCACTGCGTTGGTTTTCCCCAAAGAGGAAGGCATGATGTAGCAAAGTAGCGTAAGTATTTCCCTGAGTTTTTGAGAACCAAGGTATCAATCCAGTAGGAGGCTACGAGCGAGTACCTCGTACCTACACAAAACAAATAAATCCTCGCAACCAACGCGATAAGGGGTTGTCAATCCCTACACAGCCACTTACGAGAGTGAGATCTGATAGATATGATAAGATAATATTTTTGGTATTTTTATGATAACGATGCAAAGTAAAATAAAAAGCAAAGTAAAAAAGCAAAGGAAATTACTAAGTATTGGAAGATTAATATGATGAAGATAGACCCCGGGGCCATAGGTTTCACTAGTGCCTTCTCTCAATAGCATAGGTATTCGACGGTGGGTGAACGAATTACTATTGAGCAATTGACAGAATTGAGCATAGTTATGAGAATATCTAGGTATGATCATGTATATAGGCATCACGTCCGAGACAAGTAGACCGACTCCTGCCTGCATCTACTACTATTACTCCACTCATCGACCGCTATCCAGCATGCATCTAGAGTATTAAGTTCATGGAAACAGAGTAACGCGTTAAGCAAGATGACATGATGTAGAGGGATAAACTCATGCAATATGATGAAAACCCCATCTTGTTATCCTCGATGGCAACAATACAGTACGTGCCTTGCTGCCCCTACTGTCACTGGGAAAGGACACCGCAAGGTTGAACCCAAAGCTAAGCACTTCTCCCATTGCAAGAAAGATCAATCTAGTAGGCCAAACCAAACTGATAATTCGAAGAGACTTGCAAAGATAACCAATCATACACAAAATAATTCAGAGAAAATTCAAATATTGTTCATAGATAGACTTGATCATAAACCCACAATTCATCATTCTCAACAAACACACCGCAAAAAAGAAGATTACATCAAATAAATCTCCACAAGAGAGGGGGAGAACATTGTATTGAGATCCAAAAAGAGAGAAGAAACCATCTAGCTAATAACTATGGACCCGTAGGTCTGAGGTAAACTACTCACACTTCATCGGAGGGCTATGGTGATGATGTAGAAGCCCTCCGTCATCGATGCCCCCTCCGGCGGAGCTCCGGAATAGGCCCCAAGATGGGATCTCGTGGATACAGAAAGTTGCGGCGGTGGAATTAGGGTTTTGGCTCCGTATCTGATCGTTTGGGGGTACGTAGGTATATATAGGTGGAAGGAGTACGTCGGTGGAGCAATAGGGAGCCCACGAGGGTGGAGGGCGCCTGGGGGGTATGCGCGCCCCCCTACCTCGTGGCCTCCTGTTTTGTTTCTTGACGTAGGGTCCAAGTCTCCTGGGTCTTGTTCATTGAGAAAATCACGTTCCCGAAGGTTTCATTGTTTTTGGATTCCGTTTGATATTCCTTTTCTTTGAAACCCTAAAATAGGCAAAAAAACAGCAATTCTGGGCTGGGCCTCCAGTTAATAGGTTAGTCCAAAAAATAATATAAAAGTGGATAATAAAGCCCAATAATGTCCAAAATAGTAGATAATATAGCATGGAGCAATCAAAAATTATAGATACGTTGGAGACGTATCAAGCATCCCCAAGCTTAATTCCTACTTGTCCTCGAGTAGGTAAATGATAAAAACAGAATTTTTGATACAGAGTGCTACTTGGCATAATTTTAATGTAATTATTCTTAATTGTGGTATGAATATTCAGATCCGAAAGATTCAAGATAAAATTTTAATATTGACATAAAAATAATAATACTTCAAGCATACTAACAAAGCAATCATGTTTTCTCAAAATAACATGGCCAAAGAAAGTTATCCCTACAAAATCATATAGTCTAGCTATGCTCTATCTTCATCACACAAAGTATTTAAATCATGCACAACCCCGATGACAAGCCAAGCAATTGTTTCCTACTTTTGACATTCTCCAACTTTTTCAATCTTCACGCAATACATGAGCGTGAGCCATGGATATAGCACTATAAGTGGAATGGAATGGTGGTTGTGGAGAAGACAAAGAGGGAGAAGATAATCTCACATCAACTAGGCATATCAACGGGCTATGGAGATGCCCATCAATAGATATCAATGTGAGTGAGTAGGGATTGCCATGCAACGGATGCACTATAGCTATAAGTATATGAAAGCTCAACAAAAGAAACTAAGTGGGTGTGCATCCAACTTGCTTGCTCATGAATACCTAGGGAATTTTGAGGAAGCCCATCATTGGAATATACAAGCCAAGTTCTATAATGAAAAATTCCCACAAGTATATGAAAGTGATAACATAGGAGACACTCTATCATGAATACCATGGTGCTACTTAGAAGCACAAATGTGGTAAAAGGATAGTAACATTGTCCCTCTCTCTTTTTCTCTCATTTTTTTATTTGTTTGGGTCTTTTCTCTTTTTTTATGGCCTCTTTCTTCCTTTTTTTCGTCCGGAGTCTCATCCCGACTTGTGGGGGAATCATAGTCTCCATCATCCTTTCCTCACTGGGACAATGCTCTAATAATGATGATCATCACACTTTTATTTTCTTACAACTCAACAATTACAACTCGATACTTAGAACAAAATATGACTCTATATGAATGCCTCCGGCAGTGTACCGGGATATGAAATGAATCAAGAGTGACATGTACGAAAGAATTATGAATGGTGGCTTTGCCACAAATACGATGTCAACTACATGATCATGCTAAGCAATATGACAATGATGGAGTGTGTCATACTAAACGGAATGGTGGAAAGTTGCATGGCAATATATCTCGGAATGGCTATGGAAATGCCATAATAGGTAGGTATGGTGGCTGTTTTGAGGAAGGTATATGGTGGGTGTATGATACCGGCGAAAGGTGCGCGGTATTACATGGGCTAGCAATGGTGGAAGGAAGAAAAGTGCGTATAATCCATGGACTCAACATTAGTCATAAAGAACTCATATACTTATTACAAAAATCTACAAGTTATCAAAGCAAAGTATTACGCGCATGCTCCTAGGGGGATAGATTGGTAGGAAAAGACCATCGCTCGTCCCCGACCGCCACTCATAAGGAAGACAATCAAAAAATAAATCATGCTCCGACTTCATCACATAACGGTTCACCATACGTGCATGCTACGGGAATCACAAACCTTAACACAAGTATTTCTCCAATTCACAACTACTCAACTAGCATAACTTTAATATCACCATCTTCATATCTCAAAACAATTATCAAGCATCAAACTTCTCATAGCATTCAACACACTCATAAGAATTTTTTTTACTATTCTTCAATACCAAGCATATTGGGATTATTTAAGCAAATTACCATGATATTTAAGACTATCAAAATAATCTAAGTGAAGCATGAGAGATCAATAGTTTCTATAAAACAAATCCACCACCATGCTCTAAAAGATATAAGTGAAGTACTAGAGCAAAACTATATAACTCAAAAGATATAAGTGAAGCATATAGAGTATTCTAACAAATTCCAAATCATGTATGGCTCTCTCAAAAGGTGTGTACAGCAAGGATGATTGTGGTAAACTAAAAAGCAAAGACTCGAATCATACAAGACGCTCCAAGCAAAACACATATCATGTGGTGAATAAAAATATAGCTCCAAGTGAAGTTACCGATAGAAGTAGACGAAAAGAGGGGATGCCTTCCGGGGCATCCCCAAGCTTTGGCTTTTAGGTGTCCTTATATTATCTTGGGGGTTCCATGGGCATCCCCAAGCTTAGGCTCTTGCCACTCCTTGTTCCATAATCCATCAAATCTTTACCCAAAATTTGAAAACTTCACAACACAAAACTTAAAGTAGAAAATCTCGTGAGCTCCGTTAGCGAAAGAAAACAAAAGACCACTTCAAGGTAATGTAATGAACTCATTATTTATTTATATTGGTGTTAAAACTACTGTATTACAACTTCTCTATGGTTTATAAACTATTTTACTAGCCATGGATTCATCAAAATAAGCAAACAACACACGAAAAACAGAATCTGTCAGAAACAGAACAGTCTGTAGTAATCTGTATCTATCGCAAGATCTGGAACCCCAAAAATTCTAAAATACATTTATGGACGTGAGGAATTTATCTATTAATCATCTGAAAAAATAATTAACTAAATATCACTTTCCAAATAAAAATGGTAGCAGTCCTCGTGAGCGCTAAAGTTTCTGTTTGTTACAGCAAGATATCAAGACTTTCCCCAAGTCTTCCCAACGGTTCTACTTGGCACAAACACTAATTAAGCACAAAAAACACAACATAAACAGAGGCTAGATAAATTATTTATTACTAAACAGGCGCAAAAAGCAAGGAATAAAAATAAAATTGGGTTGCCTCCCAACAAGCGCTATCGTTTAACGCTCCTAGCTAGGCATAAAAAGCAAGGATAGATCTAGGTATTGCCATAATAGTAAGATAGATCATTAAAACTCATTTCATATACCCTACGTTCGGCAGCAAGTTTTCTTTGAGGCAAGCAAAAGTAATCAAAAGGTCTAAATTTAATGGGGTAAAAGTCCCCAAGATCAACCTTGGGAGGTATAGGTTCCTCCTTTGGTCCTTCGTATTGCACAACCAATTCATCATTATAAGCATTCTTTTGACAGAACTTTGTGAGCCAATATTCAAGAGAATATCCTAGTTCATTATTTTGAATGGCCAAATCATCATTAAGCTCAGAAATTCTATCAACTAAAACATTGGTAGGAACCTTTTTTCTAAGATTTTCATTGAAAGCAACATAGTCTAGAGATTGAAAACGCATTATTTCTTCTTGATCAAAAAGGATAGCATCTATGGGAGGACGGTAAGCGTCCACCCTATAATGCGCAAAGATTTCTTTGGCCTCTCTTATTATGAATCTAAACTCATGAGCCAAAAAGATAGTAGTGGCACGCTTAACAGAAGAATGCTCAATATTAGAAAATTCTAGGAAAATCCTTTGTATGCAAGGACGCATGTGCATGAATTGTCTTTCAAGTTCAACTACAAGCATGGCAATAGCATCCGCAAGACTACTAGTTCTGTTAAGGATAGAACTACCCATAGATGGTAAAGCACCAACACAAGTAAAGAAATCTTGAATAACTCCTTTTCCAATAATATTACGACTACCAACATGGAATTTTTTTGTATGTAAGATGGGGGGTTCTTTAGCAAGAGCATCAGAATTTTTCATGATATGTTTATTGTCCATATCGATAATAATTTCCCCAATTTTAGACATAAAGGCAGAAGGTGCAAAGGGAAAAATAGGCAAATGGAGAAAGAGAGGGAGGACACACACAGAGAGAGAGAGAGCGAACAAAACGGCAAGGGTGAAGCGGGGGAGAGGAAAACGAGAGGCAAATGGCAAATAATGTAATGCGGGAGATAAGGATTGTGATGGGTACTTGGTATCTTGACTTTTGCATAGACCCCCCGGCAACAGCGCCAGAAATCCTTCTTGCTACCTCTTGAGCATTGCGTTTGTTTTCCCCGAAGAGGAAGGGATGATCTAGCAAAGTAGCGTAAGTATTTCCCTCAGTTTTTGAGAACCAAGGTATCAATCCAGTATGAGGCTACGCGTGAGTCCCTCGTACCTGCACAAAACAAATAAATCCTCGCAACCAACACGATAAGGGGTTGTCAATCCCTACACGGCCACTTATGAGAGTGAGATCTAATAGATATGATAAGATAATATTTTTGGTATTTTTATGATAAAGATGCAAAGTAAAATAAAGGAAAGTAAAAAAGCAAAGGAAATTACTAAGTATTGGAAGATTAATATGATGAAGATAGACCCGGGGGCCATAGGTTTCACTAGTGCCTTCTCTCAAGTGCATAGGTATTCTACGGTGGGTGAACGAATTACTGTTGAGAAATTGACAAAATTGAGCATAGTTATGAGAATATCTAGGTATGATCATGTATATAGGCATCACGTCCGAGACGAGTAGACCGACTCCTGCCTGCATCTACTACTATTACTCCACTCATCGACCGGTATCCAGCATGCATCTAGAGTATTAAGTTCATGGAAACAGAGAATGCGTTAAGCAAGATGACATGATGTAGAGGGATAAACTCATGCAATATGATTAAAACACCATCTTGTTATCCTCGATGGCAACAATACAATACGTGCCTTGCCGCCCCTACTGTCACTAGGAAAGGACACCGCAAGGTTGAACCCAAAGCTAAGCACTTCTCCCATTGCAAGAAAGATCAATCTAGTAGGCCAAACCAAACTGATAATTCGAAGAGACTTGCAAGGGTAACCAATTATCCATAAAAGAATTCAGAGAAGATTCAAATATTGTGCATAGATAGACTTGATCATAAACCCACAATTCATCGGTCTCAACAAACACACCGCAAAAAGAAGATTACATCGAATAAATCTCCACAAGAGAGGGGGTAAACATTGTATTGTGATCCAAAAGGAGAGAAGAAGCCATCTAGCTAATAACTATGGACCCGTAGGTCTGAGGTAAACTACTCACACTTCATCGGATGGGCTATGGTGATGATGTAGAAGCCCTCCATGATCGGTTCCCCCTCCGGCGGAGCTCCAGAACAGGCCCCAAGATGGGATCTCATGGATACAGGAAGTTGCGGCGGTGGAATTAGGGTTTTGGCAACGTATCTGATCGTTTGGGGGTACGTAGGTATATATAGGAGGAAGGAGTACGTCGGTGGAGCAACAGGGGGCCCACGAGGGTGGAGGGCGCGCCTAGGGAGGGGGGGGGGGTAGGCGCGCCCCCTACCTCGTGGCCTCCTCTTTTGTTTCTTGACATAGGGTCCAAGTCTCCTGGGTCTTGTTCGTTGAGAAAATCACATTCCCGAAGGTTTCATTCCGTTTGGACTCCGTTTGTTATTCCTTATCTTCGAAACCCTAAAATAGGCAAAAAAAACAGCAATTCTAGGCTGGGCCTCCGGTTAATTTGTTAGTCCCAAAAATAATATAAAAGTGGATAATAAAGCCCAATAATGTCCATAACAGTAGATAATATAGCATGGAGCAATCAAAAATTATAGATACGTTGGAGATGTATCATAGAGGCAGCTGAAGGTACGCAGCGAAGGGGTTGCTCCTCGCGAGCAACCGGGGCCCTGAGCCTTGGGAGGCTCTGGGGGTCCAGGCGGTTCCTTGAGGACCGTCGCCATCTCCGCCAAGACCATGTGATGCCTGGCCTCCTGACCCGCCATGATGCTTCGCGGGTTGCGCTGGAAGGCAGCAGCCATGCTCGGCAGGCCAAACGGCATGCGAACGCAGCTGTGAGGTGGACCTTCGCAGCGCCCAACACGCGAAGGCCAGAAGCGCTACTGAGATGCGGCTTGGTTGAGCCCTGGTATGTCGATGCAGATGCGCAGCTCACCACCCTCGCCTGGGTGGGGAGCAGCTCCAGGTGTGTGGCGGTCGCCGCGTATTGCTCTTGCTTCCTGAAGCTCCTGAGATACGTTGGTGATGAACTCCTGAGCGTCGGGCGCTCCTTGCGCAGTGTCCTACTGAAGGAGACTGCCGTGAAACACGCCTCCAAGTGGTGCCCGAGCGCCTCCCTTGTGACGTTGGCAAGGTCTGAGGCCCTCCAGAAGAGAGTCCTCGAGCCCTACCCGAGGAGGGCGCCGGGCGCACCTTCCTATGCAATAGAGAGAGGTGCCCCAGGCACGGGCGCTGATCCTGACGAGGTGCCACCTGCGGCGCTGCCCTCCTGAGGTCCAGCACAGAGTTGCTGCTTCTTCTTCTTGGGGACGACCTCCGGAGGGTACCGAGTTGCATTGTGGCCGGGGTCTTCGATTGACGCTGCTTGGAAGGCACGCTCGAGGGAGCACACCACATCTCTTTCTCCATAGGGGACTGTGATGATCCCGCTACTTCCTAGCATCTTGAGGATGTTGTAGTCATGGTACGTCATGGCCATGAACTTGGCCAGGGCCGGATACCCGAGGATGGCATTATACGGCAGACGAATGTGTGCGACGTCGAAGTCGATGAGCTCGGTGCGGTTGTTGTTGCGCTGTCCGAAGGTGACTGGGAGCCGGACATGCCCGATCGGGGTGGTGGAGCCGTCAGTCACTCCTGGGAAAGGCTTGGTGGGTTGAAGCTGATCGTATGTCACTTGAAGGTTGTCAAACGTCTCGATGGACAAGACGTTGAACCCTGCGCCGCCGTCGATGAGGGTCTTGGTGACTTGCACGTTGCTGATGACGGGTGAACAAAGCATCGAGAGCATGCCAGCGGTGGTCGCGCACTTGAGCTGATCTGCCGAGCTGAACGTGATGACGCACTGGGACCATCTGAGCGGGCGCGTGGCCTCGAGCTTGGGGAGGACTGCATTCACCTCGCGAGCAAACTGCTTGAAGATGCGCTGTGAGGCTGAGGCTTGAGCTCCGCCCAAGATGCAGGTGATAGCAGGCAGTTCCTGGAAGCCCCCAATCCCCTTGTCTTGGTGGTGGTCGTTGTTCCTTCTTGGTGGTGGCAGTAGTGGAGGGTGACCCGCATTGCCTTGAGGACGATCCTCACGAGGCTGATCCCTCTAGGCGCCCTTGTGAGGTTGATCCTGCCAGTCGTCCTCATGAGGCCGGTCGCGCCACTCTTGGCACGGGCCACGGTCATCCCAGCGTCCACCACCACCTCCTCCTCCTCGGTCGTAGCAACGGTTGTTGCGCTCGGGGCGTCAACCGGAGCGTCCTTCTCGAATGGCTCTGAGCTCTTGACAGTCGCTGGTGTTGTGGCTATGCAGGTTATGGAAGGCGCAGAACGGTCGGCTGCTCTTGGATGACTCGGGCTGGTCCCTGCCGCGCTTTGTGTCCTGCTCTGCTGCGAGCACGACTGCTCCCTTGTGCTTCACGTCTTTGGCCTTGGCTTTCTTCTCCTTCGAGTCCGCAGCCGGGAACTCGAGGAGGGAGAGGCGCCCCTCCACAGCTCTTGCGCACTTGGTCGCCAGGTTGAACAGATCCAGAGACGTGCACATCTCCTCATGGATGGTGAGCTCCTCCTTCATCTTGACGTCACGGACGCCATTGGAGAACGTAGAGATGATGGCCTCGTCCGTCACCTTGGGGATCTTGAGAAGAACGTTGTTGAAGCGCTGGATGTACTTTTGGAGGGTCTCTCCTGGTTGTTTCTTGATCGACGTCGGTCACCCGGAGCTGGTGGGCGGTTGCAAGTGCCCTGGAAGTTGGCGAAGAAATGGTCACGCATCTCGTTCCATGAGGAGATCGAGCCTGGAGACAGGTTCAGGAGACAGGAGCGGGCACCATCTTTGAGAGCCATGGGAAACCAGTTCGCTATGACTTTCTCGTCGCTGTTGGCCGCCTCGATGCTTAGCTCGTAGAGCTGCAGGATCTCCGCGGGGTCGGGGGTGCCGTCATAGCGAGGAAGCAGATACGGCGTGAACTTGCCCAGCCAAGCGACGCTACGCAGCTCTGGGGTGAAGGCGCGGCAGCCTGCCGTGGTCACCAGGACTCTGCGCTGGTGCAGGGCTTGTCCTTGATGGGGTCCGTGCACCGCTGCCGCAGGCGGCACGGGGTCTTGCCGCGGTGGCGCAAGGAGCGCGGGAGCGTTTTCTCACGGTCGAGGGACTTCTTGGCAGCTTCTTTCTTCTTGCATGGGGCCGCACGCGGCAGGTCGTGTCGTGGGGCCGCGCGCCTGGGCGCCAAGACTCCGTCTTGGGGCAGAGGTGGTGGAGGCGCTCCATGGGCCACGCCGCCCATGGTTGGCGGAGAGCGAGGCGGTGAGATGGACGGCGCAGGGGAGCCCCCTGCGGTGCTGACAAGCTCGGCGATGCGGTCGAGCCAGTCCTCGTAGAGGTCGTTGATTAGGCAGTAGCACAGGAGCTCGCACGCCATGCATAGAGCGTCCTGCGTGTCCACGAGAGCGCAACGAGCGTGGGATGACGAGCCAGCCGAGGGCAGCGATGGAGTGGCAGTGCAGCCATCCCGCCGCACTGAGCGGTGCAGCGAGGATGCTTCCTGCTTGTTCCCCGCCGGGCCAGAGGCAGCGTTGGCGGCAGGCAACAGGGAATGATGGGGCGGCCCGCCGGCGGGAGCCGTCTAAGAGATGCGGGTGGCAAGGGCAGCCCGACTCTCAGCGCGAGCGCGCCGAGCGTCCGCCATGGAGATGATGGAGCAACGGGACATGGAGTGGCGGAAGGGAAGCTTCGGCGTCCCCCTACTTCGCATGCCAAATGTCGGATCACGGGTTCCGGCAAAACCCTCAAGGTTCGAACTCTGGGGTGCGCGCGAAGATCTCCCCCTACCGATCCACGTCCAAGCTTCGCTAAGATCTTACGGGCTAACTCGATGAACTCGCGACACAAAGGACACAAGATTTATATGTTCAGGCCACCGTTGTGGTGTAATACCCTACTCCATTGTGGTGTGGTGGATTGCCTCTTGGGCTAAGGCTGAACAGTACAAGGGGAAGAACAGCCTCCTGAGGAGAGATGTTCTTGTGCTCGGTGAGCTTGTGGTGGTTCTGGTTACTCTCGATCCGTCTGATCCATCCCCTTAGGTATGGTGGTGGCTAGTCCTATTTATAGAGGCCCTGGTCCTCTCCCCAAATATTGAGCGGGAAGGGAGCCAACATCAGTCAATTCGAAAGGGGACAACTAGTATAGCTTATCCTGACAAAATCAGTCTTCCCCTGCCAAAGGCTCTGGTGCTGACGCCGTCTTGGGCTCCACGGTGACCTCCATCTTGTCGTCCTGCTGGTCTTGGTCTCGTTGCACCAATATGGAAACCTTTGCTTGACGCCTCGGTACTCTGCACCTACGCCTGCTTCCTTAGCCCCAAAGAGGAAACAAGGACACTGTGCGCGCTGGCGCCCGCCTGGCGCCTGCCAGGCCTTGGTCGTCATGGCTCACATCACTGGAACCTCGCGAGGTTTGCCTGGCCCTGATCTCTCCGCTCCTCACGAGCTAGACTGGTGAGGCCGCTCCTGAGGAGGTCTTGTGTTGTCCGCCTCGGGAGGCTTGCCCCCCCCCCCCCCGCGAGGGTCTTGAGTCCTTGCTGGTGAAGATGGGCCGTACGGGCTCGCTCGCAGAGCGACGGCATGGGCCGCAGGCAGGCAAGTCTGGGGACCCCTGTTCCTAGAACGTCGACATATCCTTCTTCGGCAGCTAGGACTTTAGTCCATCGATCATTAGGGTTTCCTGTTTGGCCTTGATCATGTGTTTTTATTTCTTCAGGCTACGGGCGGTGGCTGGGATCCTTCGCCTAAACTGTACCTGATTGCCTGGGTCTTCAAGGATGATGAAATCTTCTTCCCCGAGACTTGCCACTTCCTCTGAGGATGGGAGGTAATTGTTGTCTTCGACGTCCTCGAGGTCCTCCGTAATGGATCGGTCCTCATGTGCCGCGGGGTCACCCTGCTGGTGTTCATTAGCCGCGGCTTCGGCGAGGTCGTCCATATTATCGGCAGTGTCGTTCTCCATGGAGTTCATGTTGCTTGTGTGGCTTCGACGAGGTTTTGATCGATGGTGCTGCTTTCGATGTTTGGGTAGCTCATCTTCAAGCTAGGCTTAGTCCTGCTTGGGAGTACCTTCCCCGTTGTTGGGAGTGTCCAGCATGTATATATCATATGTGGACGTGGCCGACCAGCGGCCAGTGATGGTGGATTTCGGGTTTCGGCAAAACCCTTTAGGCTCGAACTCTGGGGTGCGCACGAAGATCTCTCCTCCCCCTAGCTCACGCTCTCACCGCAATCTCAAAGCTCAGCACATCGAACCCACAGAACAATCGACACAGGTTTTATACTGGTTCGGGCCACCGATGTGGTGTAATACCCTACTCCAGTGTGGTGTGGTGGATTGCCTCTTGGGCTGAGGATGGACTAGTACAAGGGAAGAACAACCTCCTGAGGAGAGGCGTCCTTGGGCTTGGAGAGCTTGTGAGATGGCCTTGGTGGAGTGGATCCAATCCAAGATGAGCCGATCCTTGACTACGGTGGTGGCTAGTCCTATTTATAGAGGCCCTGGTCCTCTTCCTGAATGTAGGCAGGAAGGAATCCCACAACGGCCAAATTTGAAGGGAGACAACTAGTACAAGTTATCCTGACAATAGGTGGTCTTCGCCTGCCAAAGGCTCTGGTGGTGACACTGTCCTGGGCTCCAAGGTGACCTCCGTCCTGCCGTCCTGCTGCTCTTGGTCTTATTGCACCGATATGGAAACCTTTGCCTGATGCCTTGGGACTCCTCACCTGCTCTTGCCCCTTTAGCACCAAAGAGTAAACGAGGACACTACGCACTGGCGCCCGCCTGGCTTGGCTTGCATCACAGGGACCTCGCGAAGTGCCCCCTGCCTTGATCTCATAGTGAGGCTTCCTCGAGGAGGTCTTGTGTCGTCCACCTCGCGAGGCTTGGCCCCTCGCGAGGGTCTTGAGTGTTCGCTGACGAAAATGGGCCATACAGGACCGCTGGTGGAGCCACGCCATGGGTCGCTGGTAGGCAAGCCCGGGGACCCCCATTCCCAGGACGCCGACAGTAGCCCCCAGGCCCAAGGCACGCTCGGACTTGGCTTCGAGGCGAAGCCAAGGGGTAGTGCGGAGCGCCGCAGGCCCCAACAGCCTACAGCCTCGGTTGACGCGTGGTGATTGATGGGACATGAGCGTCTCAGCTTTCCCATGCTGCCTCGGCAACTGCCTGACTTGACAAGTCCCTGCTACATGCAGAGGATACCATCATTACCTATGATCGTGGGGGTCGCCGGTTGGCCTTCTCCTGCTATAAATGAGGAGGGGGCGGAGCCCACGTCACCTATCTCTTCCTGCTACGCTCACTTCTCCTCCATTGCTTCATTGTTCGCAGCGACACCCATGGCGCCGGTGAACAGGTTCTCGGCCGCAGAAAAGGGGTAAGCCCACCAGGTGGGGCCAGGCTCGCCGCCACCCAAGAGGGGGCGCGGCCGCCCGCGCAAGCACGCCGCAACCCTCACCATGGCCCCTCGCGGCCGTGGCGGAGCCTCCACACGCGATGGCGGCCGCCCAGGTCGTGCCAGTCCCATCGATGAAGTAAGGCGCACCATGGTTGCGCGGCCTCCCCGGCCGCGCTTCCACCCGTCGGAGGTGCTGCCGGAATTCGTTGTGTGGTCAGAGAACCCGGCTGGCACCTAGCTTTAGCTCCCGTGCTTCTTCGCCGGTGAACTGCCGGCCACAGGTCCAGGCGGTCTCTAGCTGTAGGTGGACGGCTGCTGCAGCAAGGCTTCATGGGTCGCGGTGGAGGTCTCCACTGCAGGCAACGCAGCCTTGGCCCGCGGCTGGCAGACGTTTGCCCGCGCGCGGCCTGGGTAGGCGGTGCAACCTCCACTTCAAGTACGACGACAACGCGACCCTCTACATGAAGGTATTCGGGGGAGATGGTCGCCGCGTCGGTGTTGTCCTAAGGACAACGACGGCGGCGAGGTGCTCGGCCTTGGCAATGGTTGTGACGAGGGTGAAGGTGGACTTGTCCTCGACACGGGCCGCGGCTTGTTCAGCTACGTCTACAGCTCCAGTAGTGGAGGCTATGACCAGCCACCACGCTGTCGTGCCCGCTTCGAGGGCGTTAGCGGGTCGTTTCGTCGTCGTGCCCCAGTGAAGCACGAGGAGGGGTCTGGCTGAGTCGGGGAGAGCGCCAAGGACCCACCCTCACGAACCGCTGCGGGGGCGCGCGCTGCTTTTGTTTTGCTCTTTCCTTTCTTCATGCATTTAAAAAGAAACAAGTATGGGGCCCTGCAGGGGCATGCAACGAATCGTGATTTCCAAGTCGCTATGTTATGTTTATCATTCCTCTGCCGTGTTGAAGTATCAGCATTTTATGTAGGCGTGTAGAGATAACTTAGCCTGATGTGTCTGAAGTAGTTTCCGCCTCGTGAGGCGCGCCTCTCCCAATACCTGGTGAGACCTCCTTGCCATTGACTTCGGAGGCGTCGAGGAACTGCAAAAAATTGTTAAGAACCTCTTACTCTTCCAAGCCCAGGTCGTAGGCGCGGCCGGCCATGACCCAGAGCTCCGCATCACGGTACCCGAGGGGCATGGATTAAGGGAGGAGCACCAGTTTGCAAGCTCGAGCGAGGGTGCCTCCCGAAGAACAAGAAAAATGCTCACGAGTGCAGCTGTCCAACCCCCTCACGAGGCATGTGAGGGAGAGTACGGGCCAAAACAGAAAACCGAGGGAAGAATAGCAGAAAAGGCGATCGAACCAAGATGACAAGAGGAACCAGAATGCGAACTTCCATTAAAAAAAGGGGCAAGCCAACTATGGAAAGCAAATGAAAAGCCGCGTCTGGCACCTAGTCTAGTCTTCTCACCAGCGCGGAGCTAAGTGCTGCCACTAGGACATGGGTGGGAGCCCCCGAGGCCCGAGGGCGGCACTCCTGAGACTCCGGGGCATGTACAGCCCCACTCAATATTACGTGAGAGTGTCACGAGCGGAGACCTTCACAGACACGGGGCCTTGCTTCTCAGGTGCTGGGCCTTGCTTCATGGGTAGAACTTCCGGAGGTGCTGGATGTTCCAGGCATTCTGGATGGGGACCCCATCCTGCGTCTCCAGGTGCATGGTGCCAGTCCTGGAGACGCGGGCAACCCTAAATGGACCCTCCCACATGGGTGAAAGCTTATGCAGCCCTTCCCTAGAGAGCACCTGCCTTAGGACGGGGTCGACCACCTCGAGCATCCTAGAGCGGATGCTGCGGCAGTGCGCCTGCTAGTATCTTGCTGCTCGGAGCATGTCTTCACGGCGGCGTTCCTCCCCCAGCACAAGGTCCATCCCCCGCAGGCGTCCTGCCGCGTCTCATCAAACACTAGGACCCGCACAGAGCGATGCTTGACCTCATGAGGGAGAACCGCTTCTGCTCCATAGACGAGGAAGAATGGGGTCTTGCCTGTCAGCTTGGTGGCGGTGGTATGGATGGACCATAGCACAGACTGGAGCTCATCATGCCAGCCCTTGCCGCAAGCCTCAAGCTTCTTTTTGAAGGTCCTTGTCTTGAGGCCTCTCAGGACCTATGTGTTGGCGCGTTCGGCTTGACCATTGCTCCTGGGGTGTGCCACCGAAGCGTAGCAGATCTGCGTTCCAAGGTTAGCACAATATGTCTTGAAGAGATTGCTAGTGAACTGTGAGCCATTGTCGGTGATGATGCGATTAGGGACCCCGAACCGGCTCACGAGACCCATGATGAACTTGACCGCAGATCCGGCCGGGATGGTGCGGACAACTTCTACCTCAGTCCATTTGGTGAACTTGTCTATGGCGACATATGTGACAGATTGATTTTTTCCCTCTCTTATTTGCCTGATTTTCATTTGGCTTTAGTTTGAAATTTGGAGTTTTTGAATCTTTTCATATGGACTTTAACACTTGGGTACCCTTGGCTTTCACCCAAGTGCATCATTCCCCTCTCTAATCATCATTCCCCTTCTGATCCACCTCAAAATAATCTTGGGAATATTTTTCTTAAATGAAAATATTCATTTTTCCTCTCTAAAACCCTAGCTAGTTCAATGAGCTCCAATGCAACCCTAATTTTTCTTGCCCAAAAAAAACTGACAAAATTCACAAATATTCTTTAAACCCTAGGGCACCTTCCTGAGTAAAAATATTTCATCACTTCTTGGAATATTTTTGCTACAGAAAATATTTTCTGTTCTGGACAGAAATTGTGGTTTCTACAGCAACTACCATTTTACTTGCTCCATTGTGCCTGAATTTTCTTGTGCATCATCACCTTAGTAGATGATGGCTAGCCTCCAAAGCACAGCCCCCAACTCCCAGCCATTTGACCTTAGTAACATCTCAAAGTTACTAATCAGAAACTTACCTGGCTTGTAAAATCTTCTCTACTGCATCTGGAGCCAAACCAAAGCATGGTGATCTTCAAAACTACCACGAACAACAAGCCAGACATGATCTTTGGACATTGGTTGGCCTCAGGGAAGAGTTCACGCAGTGACCACGCGTGTCCATGATGCCAGCATGCTTGTCGACGCGCTCTGAGTGCCGCCGAGCGCTCTGTTCGCGCGTGCTCGCTTCCCCGTCTGCTCGAGCGTGCCAAACTTCGCCACCATCCTCGTCTCAATGCCATTAACTCCCTCCCGTCGCTCGCCGACACTGGAGCTCACCGCAGCGAGCACGGGTGCGGTCCGGCCAACGCCACTGTGCGCTCTGCACTGTGCTCATCGCCTTCCTCTTGATCATGTGCTCGTCCCCGTTCGCCCACAGTCCCTGCGTGAGCTGCGTCGCCTTCTCCCCCTCTCACAGACGCCGCTCGTCGTCGGGCATAGCGTCCAGGTGTCGCCGGCGGAGCCCCGATCCACCCCCGACGCTCACCTATAAAAGGAGCCATCCCCAGCCTCCTCGAGCACCATCCTCCACTCCCACACACTCCACAAACATGTAGATAGCCATAGCCCGGCCGGGCAGGACGCAGGCCGCCGTCCCCGAGCTCGAGCTCATCGGTGATCCTCTCGGGTCGTCGCGGTAGCTCCAGCCCCACCTAGGCCCGGGCGATCATTCCAGGGCCTCCGCCTCTCTCCGGTGAAGCCGTTCCGTCCCCCTGGAGCCTCTGAAGTTGCCTTTGCTCGCCATCTTCCTCATCTCCGGCGACCACCGCTCTCTGCCTCCGCTTGCGAGGTTGATTCCGACGCCGTCCGACCACCCGTAGCTACGCTACGGGTACGGGCAGGTGCGCCTCCATCCCCTCTCTCGATCCCTCCCTCTCGTTTTGGCCAAGGAGCCCTCGTCGCCGCCGAGAGCTCCGGTGAAGCCGTGACCCCCTCTGTTTCTTTCTCTCCCTCCACCTCACCTGACTAGCGGGGCCCACTAGTCAGCCACTCTATACGTGCGTGAAGCAGTACGAGTGGTGGCACTCTGAGGCTTTACGTCTTTGACGTCACCCCCCCTCTAGTCTGTTTTATTTAAATTCTAATTCAACTAATTTGCAGAGAGCTTCAAACAGCTATAACTCTTCAACCATAAGTCCCAATGAATTGATTCTTTTTGCATTATGTTCTTTGCAAATAAATCTAGCAGCTCACCAAAAATGAGATTTTTCCGAGCTGTCAAGAATTTCTGGTGATTTTCAGAAGTGTTCTTGATATTTTCTTCTTGTGCTTAAAATTATTTTCAGAGGGTGAGGCTTGTCTTGGGGATCACCAGAAGGCTTGTGAACCTCATCTGTACTAAGGCAAGCCACAGAAACTTTTTCATGGTGTCATTTCATTATTTATGATTTTCTTACTGGAATGAAATGATTAATCCATGCATTTAAATAGCTATTATGTTATTTATATTCTGTTAAGTGTTTCTTAGTTATTATGCTTGATTTACAAATTTTTTGAAACTAGTTTAGTTGATAACAAAAGCTAAGATCTACTTGTGGTAATGATAAAATGATTTGTTACGCATATGAGTAATTACTTAAAGTTATTTTCTTGCACAAATAAAATAGTAAAATTTGCTAGAAAATATGCTGTTAAGTGCTTGTTTAGCCATTTTGCTTCATTTACAGAATGTTTGAACCTAACTTGGTTGGTAAAGAAATTAGGATTTGCTTGTGGTGACGATAGTATAATTTTTGCTATGCATATGAGAAATTAATCGAAGTTATTTTCTTGCATGAGAAAAAAAATAAAACTTGCTACAAAATATCTTGTTAAAGTGAGAGTTACCCTGACCAGGAAAGTAATATAAGTTGTTGATGTTTATGCTTAGTGTGAATATGGTTCACATAAGTCATTTTCGTTAATATGTGATGCATGTGTAGTATTGCATTTCATGGCATGCTATGACACCGGTCATTTTCATTTTAAGTTGAACCTGACTATAACTCAACTTGAATATATCATTGACTGGGTCATGGTGCCGCTGAATCGAGTTTTTCCCAGTGCAACCACATTTGCCTTTGTGGGAAGGCCTTGATTCGGTCCATTGACATGCCTCTGGTCGGTGCCTCCAACTAGGGAAGGTTATGGGCATGCTTACCCTGGCCCGGTAAGCAGGCATAACCTTGTGTGCCCATTGTTGAGATTATGGTACCGGGTCCCCTAGTGGGATCGTTTTGGCCATGACGGTGGTCGTTGTGTCTTTGGTAGACACGGGGCCACCCAGGACTAGCCCATTGGGGATTGGGTCGGAGTGGCCAGGAGAGTGTCATGGCAATGGAGGGGTTTCATCGGAACGCCATTGGTCCACCCGAATGGGAGTGCGAGGCCATGGGTTCCGTGGTGTGGGTACAGTGTGCTACCTCTGCAGAGTGTATAATCTATCGATAGCCAAGTCCACGGCCACGGACACCTCATAGTAGGTCCCACCATGAGTCAACGTTTAATTTGCACACCAAGTTATGCAACTTTGCATTGTTGATGATGGCGGAAAGGCCATCGAGATGCTCGAGACCAAATATTGGTCGTGGTTGTGATCGCCGTAAGGATCATGAGTTACTCTTGTCAAGGCCACGATGGTGGTTTGTTTGTGATCCGAGAACGATCACGGTTGGTAAGTTGGTCCCGAGGGATGTTTATCACAAGAGAATGATCACAACATGTTGGAACATTATTACATTATTAATTGGTTAAGTATCATGATATTGTTTGTCATTATGATTATGCATGTTCTGAGCTTGCAAGTACATTCAATGTACTGACCTGGCGTGTCATGCCAGATTTCAGGAAAGTCTCGTTGGAAAGGAGTGCTGCTCGAGTCTAGATCGTGTCCACATTAGTGTCCCTGTGCTATGGAGTTTCCGCTACGATGTTGTTCTGTAGCTGCATAGTTGTTATGATCGAGGCCCCTTTATGTTCACTAAATAATGTACATATTGTTCAGCCGCACCGTGTGTGCCACTTGGTGTCGACCCCTGTTGTAATATAAACTCTGATCCGCTAGCATCAATAAAGCGGTTATTTTCTGTACCAAGATGTTGTGTGTTGCCAGAAGACATGGTCTCTGGGCTGGCAATGTATGGTAAACCGGTCGCTCTGAGCCGGGGTGCCACAACATAGAGGTAGCGGTAGCCCCCAGGCGCTCGAGGGAACGAGCCTAAGATATCCAGCCCCTAGAGTGCGAATGACCATGAGAGCGGGATGGTCTGGAGGCCTTGAGCTAGCGAATGGATCTGCTTGGCGTGGAATTGGCAGGCCTCGCAGGACTTCACCAGCTCGGTTGCATCGTGGAGCGCCGTAAGCTAGTATAACCCACTGCGAAACGCCTTACCATGTATGTTAGCCAACAAGTCGTTCCCCTGTTCCCTGGAGATGCATCGCAAGGAAACATCGTTTGGCCGCTTCCTATATAACTCACCGTCTTGGATGCAGTATGCCATAGCACGCCGGGCCACGCACTCCGCGTCCTCCTCTTTCTCCGGTAGCGTCCCTTGCGTTAGGTATTCCTTGAACTCCTTGGTCCAGAACCCCTCCTGAGGCTCGAGCACCAGGAGTAGGCATGCTCCCAAGGTCGGGCCACAGGCTAGGGCTCCCGAGGCAGGTGGTTGGGGGAGCTCCTCTCGAGGCGGAGCCGACCCAGAAAGAGGAGGTGCTGCTGACGGATTGAAGAGCCGCTCCTCAAAGATGCCGGGCTCTTGCGGTTGTCGCTTGGACGCCCTTTTGGCGATGTCGTCCGCCTGCTTGTTGGTGTCACGGGGCACGTGCTGCAACTCTAGACCTAGGAAATGCTTTTCCATTTTGCGCACCTCTGCGAGGTATGCCTCCATGTGCTCATCCCTTGGCTCGTAAACCTTGTTGTACAAGTTAACGAGGAGCTGCGAGTCACCCCTGATGGTGAGGCGCTTCACCCCCAGGGCCACCGCGGCCATAAGGCCAGCAATGAGGCCTTCGTACTCCGCGATGTTGTTGGAGACCTTCTCGCCTTGCTGGAAGCAAAGCTACATGGCATAGCAGAGCATATCCTGAGTGGGCGAGATGAGCACAACTGCAGCTCCCGCGCCCTGGCGTCTGAACGCACCATCGAAATACATGACCCAGCCATCTAGTGCTTCACTTCCTGGCGAGAGGGATTTTTCCTCGCCAGCTTCAATCCCCAGGGCCTCTGTCGATTCTACCACGAAGTCGGCGAGCGCGGCCCCCTTGATGAATATAGTTGTGTTGAACTCCAACTAGAATGCTTGCATCTCGATGTTCCATTCGGTGACTCTTCTGGCAGCGTTGGGGCTCCTAAGTACCCTCTCCAGTGGGAAGGCCGATACGACCTGGATTGGGTGACCTTGGATGTAGTGCCGCAGCTTACGTGAGGCCACCAAGAGCGTGAGCAAGAGCTTCTGAGGCATGGGGCACCGTGCCCTTGCATCCTGCGGTATTGTGCTGACGAAATACACTGGGTGCTCGATGAGGGTGGGAGCATCAACGAAGCCTGCGCTTGCCGGAAGTTGGGGCGTCTCTCGAGAGCCTGGTCGCCCACTAGGGCCTCTACTGGCCCTCGAATGCCGCCTTGCTGGGTCTGGTCGCTCGTTGGTGTCGATGCAGCCTGTGTGGTGCCCTCTAGGTCTTGTATCACCCCGGCTGGGGGCGCGGCACGGCGCGGCAGACCGTTGGCCTGGCGCTCTTCCCGAACCGCCCCTAGAGTTGCGCTAGCGGAGTAGGGAATGGCGGCAAGGTAAAGCACCCGGGGCTCGAGAGGGCGAGGCGCCACCATCACCGGAGGGCTGGTCAGGTATCTCTTGAGGTCTTGAAATGCTTGGTCAGCCTCCGGGGTCCACTCGAATGGGCCCTTCTTCTTCATCAGCTTGAAGAATGGCGGGGCGCGCTCTCCCAGCTTGGAAATGAAGCGCCCCAGCGAGGTCACGTAGCCTGGAAGCTTCTACATCTCAATGAGAGTTTGTGGTGGGCTCATGTCTTCTATCGCCTTGACCTTCTCCGGGTTAGCCTCGATCACCCTGTGGGACACGAGGAAGGCTAGCAGCTTGCCAGAGGGGACACCGAACATGCACTTCTCTGGGTTGGGCCACAGGTCTACCTGGCGCAGGCTTGGGAAGGTCTCCTCTAGGTCTTGAATCAAAGTTCTTGCCTCCTGATACTTTACCACAATGCCATCGACGTAGGTCTCAGCGTTCCTCCCAAGCTGCTGACCCAAGGCGATGTGCATCAGCTGTTGGAAGGTCGCGCCTGTGTTGCACAGCCCCAACAGCATGCAATTGTAGCAGTACACCCCCCATGGCGTCAGGAAGGCCATCTTCTCCACATACTCCACTGCCATCTTGATCTGGTGATAGCCTGAAAACACGTCCAAGAAGCATAGTAGGTCGCACTCGGCGGTGGAGTTGACAATCTGGTCGATGCGCGGGAGCGGGAATGGGTCTTGGGGACAGGCCTTGTTAAGGTTGGTGAACTCAACACACATGCGCTCCTTCCCGCCTTTCTTTGGTACGACGACGGGGTTCACTAGCCACTCGGGGTACCGAACCTCATGAATGAAAAATGCCGCCTCTAGCTTGCGGGTTTCCTGGACAATGAAGGACTGCTTCTCTGTGGACTGTCACCGCGCCTTCTACTTCATAGGGCGCACATTGCGGCACACCCTCAAGTGATGTTCGATCACCCCTCTAGGGACCCCTACTAGCTGCTTGGGTTCCCAGGCAAATACATCCTTGTTCGCATGTAGGAACCTCACTAATGCCTCCTCTTGATCCGGGTCGAGGTTGGCGCCTATGGTGAAGGTGGCTCCTGAGGACCCATCTTCCTCGACTGGCACCTTCTTGGTTTCGGCCCAATCTTGAGTGAACAACTGCTTCTTCTTTGCTGGCTCACCATCCTTAACCCCTGGGGTGGCCTCGTTGGCCGGTCGTGCTGCTGCGGCGGTTTTGAGGGCACACTTGAGCGCCGCTAGAGCCTCCTTGGTGTCTCCAACTATAGTGAGGACGTCCTTGCTCCCGGGAATCTTCATGAGGTTGTAGGACGGATGGGTCGCCACCATAAACTGAGCCAGAGCCGGGTATCCAAGGATGGCGTTATACGGGAGGCCGATGCGGGCAATGTCGAAGTCGATCAGCATGGTGCGGTAGTTTTCGCGGGTGCCGAAGGTCACAGGAAGGCGGATCTGCCCCAAAGGGCTAGTGGAGCCGCCGCCGACCCCGGAGAAGGGCTTGCTGGGGCGGAGCCATTCGAGTGGTATGTGAAGAAGGCTAAAAGCCTCCACAGAGAGCATGTTGACACCAGCGCCACCATCAATGAGGGTCTTGGTGACAGCTACACTGTAGATAGTGGGCGTGCAAAGCATTGGGAGCACGCTCGAGCCGACGGTGGTGACTGGGTGATCCCTCGAGTCAAAGGTGAAGTCGGCCATGGGCTCCACCCAACCCGGGGGAGCTCCTTGCCGCACGGAGGGCTTGGTGTGACGGTCCGAGGGCGGTGCTTGCGAGCCGACAAGGAGGGTCACGACGGCGAGGGGCACTGGTGCCGCGAAGCACGCGACGAAGAGACAGTGCAGCCCCTCCCAGGAGGCCACCGAAGATCCTGGAAGGTTGAGCAGCCAGGCTCATGGCACACCGTCTAGGGCCAGGGGGAACCAGTTGGCCATGACCTGGTCGTCGCCTCCAGCTTCAAGGACGACCTCCTCATACGCCTGCAGGAAGGCCGCCGGATCTTTTGCACCGTCGTAGCGGGGCGGCATCACTGGCTTGAACTTGCGCGGCCACCGCACCTGCCGCACGGTGTGGGTGAAGGCCCGAACACCCGCGGCGCATCCACAGGCGCCCGCTAGCCTAACTAGAGGGATGGCATCTTCCATGGAGCTGGACGAAGCAAGCGGAGAGGCGAAGCTTCGATGCACCCCTACCTGGCGCGCCAAATGGCGGATTTCAGGTTCCGGCAAAACCCTTGAGGTTCAAACTCTGGGTGCGCACGAAGATCTCTCCTCCCCCAAGCTCACACTCTCACTGCAATCTCAAAGCTCAGCACATCGAACTCGTAGAAGAATGGACACAGGGTTTATACTGGTTCAGGCCACCGATGTGGTGTAATACCCTACTCCAGTGTGGTGTGGTGGATTTCCTCTTGGGCTGAGGATGGAAAAGTACAAGGGAAGAAAAGCCTCCTGAGTAGAGGAGTCCTTGGGCTCGGAGAGCTTGTGAGATGGCCTTGGTGGAGTGGATCCAATCCAAGATGAGCCGATCCTTGACTACGGTGGTGGCTAGTCCTATTTATAGAGGCCCTGGTCCTCTTCCCAAATGTAGGCATGAAGGGATCCCACAACGGCCAAATTTGAAGGGAGACAACTAGTACAAGTTATCCTGACAAAAGGTGGTCTTCGCCTGCCAAAGGCTCTGGTGGTGACGCCGTCCTAGGCTCCATGGTGAGCTCCGTCCTGCCGTCCTGCTGGTGTTGGTCTTGTTGCACCGATATGAAAACCTTTTCCTGATGCCTCGGGACTCCTTGTCTGTGCTGGCGCCTGCCTGGCCTTGGTCGCCATGGCTTGCGTAACAGGGACCTCGCGAGGTGCCCCCTGCCTTGATCTCTCCACCCCTCGCGAGCCAGCCTAGTGAGGCCACCCCTGAGGAGGTCTTGTGTCGTCCGCCTCGTGAGGCTTGGCCCCTCGCGAGGGTCTTGAGTGTTTGCTGACGAGGATGAGCCATACAGGGCCGCTGGTGGAGCCACGCCGTGGGCCACAGGTAGGCAAGTCTGGGGACCCGCGTTCCTGTGACGCCGGCAAGTGACGTGGGGGGGCAACATTGGTATTGGTCGTGGCCCCAGTATCCTCATCCATGTATTTTGTGTTTTCCGAATTATAGTCCAGCATGTCGGTTAAATCTTCGACAGTGGCTACTAAGTGGGTGGTGGGCTGGACTTCAAATTCCCTGCCGGATACCTCGAAGGGTCGGTGATCAAAAGCAGAGGTTAACTTCTCCTGGATAGTCTGTTTCGGAATTTGGTCTAGCGCCTCATTCAATATGTCAAGCGTGACCGGACTTGGGGGCTCTAAGCCAGACGCTGACTCGGGGTGCGGGCTCGAGGTAGGAAAGGAGTCGTGGGGGGGGGGAATCCTGTCAAGATCGAATCCTGGCCTCTGACTTCTGGGTTTGCCTCGATGGCTGGAGAAGGGTTTTCCTCCTATGTGAGTTCGGTTGGTGGTGGGGTAGTATCCCCTCTCTCAAGGAGTCCTTCCTGGATCGAAGCCGTTTGGTACATCGGGGCCGATTCACAGATCGGATTGGGTGCGTGCGTCAGGGCGGGCACGGCAGGGCCTGCAGGGGTGGTGAATCCGGCGAAGACCAAATCCCCCCGTGTGTCAGCGGTGTACTCCATATTGCCGAATCGAATCCGGTGTTTGGGGGGAAATTGTCAACCTGGTCAAGACGACCGGTCGAATCAGCATGCAGCACGATGCTGCCAAAAGCGAAGAGTTGCCCGGGAACGAAGAAATCCTTCGGACTAACTGTCAGGCCCCCGACTCAATGCCACATCGATCTAGCATGTAACACCTCATATCACTTTGCGGCCTCACGCACGGTATTCCCACGGGTGTCGCCTTACCTTTGCCCGGGACCGTTTGCGCCTTTTGGTACACGTATATGACAGTGTCGCTAGCATCCATATGATAAGGAGCCCGGGCTGACATGGCTAGTCGTAAACCCAAAGCGGCACAGACTTACAGGGACAGGCATCCATGACCCAGCATCGAACGTGTCGGTCATCAGCGAGTGAATCCAGGCTGTAGCACTGGGCTAGCAGGACTCCGGTGAACCGGGCTGTAGCGGGCTAACAGGACTCCGGTATTCACCGCGTGACATTTCCCCGAAGGGACAGACACAGGAACGAAGAAGGACACATGCCGGCCAGCCTAAGTGTTCCGGAGCAGTAGCAAGCTACCATGGCTCAGTGGAAACACTAGGAGACATTTCCCGGTAAGAGAGGCTACTAAAGATAAACAACTAGATGGTCAGATCCCACACATATCAAGCATTTCAATAACATACACACAATATGCTCGATATGTGCAATACAACATGGCATCACAAGATGACTCTACGACTCAAGTAGTTTACTCAATAGGCTCCGAGGAGCGAGATATTACAAACATGGGTCTCATGACCCAACACTCAGAGCATACAAGTCAAAGCACAAGCGGAAGCTATCATGTCTGAGTACAGACAACTATAAATGAAAAAGGCTGAGAAGCCTGACTATCTATCAGATCCTGCCGAGGGCACAAGATCGTAGCTGAGGTAACAAGCTAAACATCGAAGACCACGCGGTAATACTAGTGAGACTGAAGTCTCTCTGCAAAAACATAAAATAGGCAAACGTGAGTACAAATGTACCCAGCAAGACTTACATCAGAACTAACTACATATGCATCATTATCAACAAAGGGGTGGTGGGGTTTAACTGCAGCAAGCCAGCTTTGACTCGGTGGCTATCCTGAACTACGACTGCAAGTAACTCTTTTGAGGTGGCGCACACGAGTCCACATATTCACCATATCAATACACCACTATGGATCCGCTCCCGTCTCCCTACGAGAACGTCATCCATAGCACTCACGCTTATCTTGCATATTTTAGAGTATCCACTTTCACTTGTCTATGAACTGATATAAGCAACCCAGAAGTCCTTTTCCGCGGACACGGCTATTCGAATAGATGATATTAACCCTGCAGGGGTGTACTTCTTCATACATGTTTCCACCACTTAGCGTCTGCACACGACATGTGCTCGGCAGACTTCAAGCGAAAGCCGACGTGGGTGTAGACCACGACCTACCTAAACACTCAAGTCTCTAGTCCAGGTTTATCGCCTATTCGGGTTCCATCCATGAGGAGATCCGGCCGGAGTTTCGCTCACAGCCCCAAACGATGTGAACAGGGTTCCGTGACACCAAACGGGCGCCCGGTCTACCCGGCCACGTGCCTACTGCATCACAGCCCACCCCTACGGTCAGCGCTGTCCACGGCCTCCAGCATACTACAAACACCAGAAACTACTTGCAACTCCTGGACAGAGGACTAGGGTGAATAAGAAGTCGAGCGGGGTCATATTTCAGGGCCCAATGTATGGTAGTAACTGAATCATGGATCACAAACACAGAACTCAGTTCCTGAGGACGGCTACAATGAGACAACCCACCATGTACTCCTACATGGCCTCTCACCGCTACCTTTACCAAATCGTGTTCACACACTTAGCTCACACACAGTAGGACATGTTCACACGCCTCTGATTCATCCCCGATGAATCAGACCTGACTCAACTCTAAGCAGTAGCGGGCATGACAAACAAACATGAATGAGTAGGCACAACAGGGCTCAAACAACTCCTACTCATGCTAGTGGGTTTCATCTAATTACTGTGGAATGACAGGTCATGCAGAGGATAAAGGGGTTCAACTACCGCAGCATGTAACAGTTGAATCGGTGTTGTCCTAATGCAGTAAAAGAGAGCAGGAGCGAGAGAGTGGGATTGTATCGAAATGAACAAGGGGGTTTTGCTTGCCTGGCACTTCTGAAGATAACATTGAGTCTTCATCAGTGTCAACGATCACATCATCGGTATCACGTCTATCGAGAGGGGATAATTACCGGCAACACAGAAGGGAACACAATCAATGCAATGCACAATATGATGCATGATCATGACATGGCAAAATGAATGTGTTTTGGGCTAATGCAACTAGCAACAGATTAAATGAAGTTGGTTTGAATCCAAGATTCAAATTCAAACTCCATATGTGATTATTTAAATGTCATTCACTTCATTTGCTCTAAACAGTAGTGATAAGTTGTTCTAACATGCATGAAAATGGTACAGATGGATTCCTTGAATTTTTCTGATAATTTTTCATATATAATTTATTTAATTTGGAGTTACAGTTAATTTTATATGAATTTTAGAAGTTTGCAACAATTTCTGGAATTTCCTATATAAGAATAAATACAGAAAAAGAGTTACTGCGTCAGCACTGCATCACTATGACGTCAGCAGGTCAACAGACGCTGCTGCTGGTCAAACCTGACGAGTGGGGTCCACTGGTCAGTGTCATAGGGCTGGCGTTGGTCACTGACGTGCGGGGCCAGTCAAGGCCACGTCAGCAAGGTCAACGCTGACGTGTGGGTCCCGCTTGGTTTGACTAAAACTGATTAAAAGAATAACCGGTGGTTATTTAGCTGGTGGGGCCCTGATGTCAGTGACTAGTGTGATTAAACTAAATGTAATTAAGCCCTAATGACATAGCCACGTCGGACGCGCCGGCGATTAAACGGCGGCGACCACGGCTCGCGGCGGCGACGCTCGGGATCGAGCTGTAGGCCGCGGTTTCGAGCGCGGTTTAGTCCTGTGAGACGCTAGTGCTCGTCCGCATCCAACGGAGCCATCAGCTCGCGCTGGGGTGGACCGTAGTGACGGCGGCGATGGCAAGCGCGACGGCCGGAGCTCGGTGAGGTGCGGCATTGCGGCTAGGGCTCACAGGCGAGGGGTCTGAGCAAGGCAGCGACGAGGGGAGGCGCTCCGGAGCACGCCTATTGCAGGGGAGTAACGAGCGGAGCACGGGGAGCGCGCAAGCTGCGGCCATGGCGGAGCAGAGCTTCGGCCGGAGGTGGAGCCATGGCTAGGGAGCGTGGAGAGGCCGGGGAAGAGGGGTAATCGACGTAGGAGCTCACAGTGATCACGAGGAGGGGTTCGGCTTGCTCGTTGACGACCTGGGGCAGACGAATCGGCCGGCGGCATCTCGGATGCCCGAGGTTGAAGACGATGGCAGTGACGGTGGAGCAGGCCTCCTGGCGGGGTGTAGCTCAATGGAGAGGGTGAGGGCGTCGAGGCGGAGCCTCTGGACTCATCGGCAGGGCGAGGGGTGGTCGGTGGCCAAGGTGGCAGCGAACGGCGGCGACGGGCACGCTCGGTGGTCGCGAGGGAGAGAAACAGAGGAGGGGAGAGAGGACGGGAGTGAGCGGTTGGGTTCGGGAACGCGCGTGGCGTCTCCAGAGAAAGCCAGGGCGTCGAGGAAGCACGCAGGCAGGGAGGAGGTGGCCTGCGCGTGGCCAGCAGGAGGCGAGCACGCGCCCCTGTCCTACTGTCCAAGGTGGAAGACGACAGGGGGCAGCGGTGGTGGGCTGGGCCAGCAGGGCGCTAGGTGGGCTGCGCCAGGTGAGGCCAGGTAAGTTCTACTCCTATTATTTTGTTCTGTTTTGTTTTCTTTTAATTCTTTGCCACTATTTTCAAATTTAAACAAATTCAAAACAGTGCCAAATATCCTCTGAATAATTTATGTTGCTAGATGGACTTTTCCAAAAAGCTCATAAAATATTTCAGGGGTATTTGAAATTATATTCTAATTATATGAATATAATTCAAATTCAAATAGCTAAAGATTTAAATTCAAAGTCCCAAAAATAAATCCTTAAAAATGTTCAATATTTTGGTTGGGACCAGAACCCTTACCAAAAATTATCAAACATTTAAGAAGAGCCTTTTGGAGCAATGAATGAGATTTCTAGGGTTTTTGCCCCTCTTTTATTTAGGGTTTTGAGGCTTCCAATATTCCTCAATTCAAGTTTCATTTGAATTTAAACATGATGCAGCAACCAAGCTAGTCCGTGGCCAGGATAAAGCTAGGGATGTGACAACTCACCCCCACTAAACAAGAATCTCGTCTCGAGATTCAAGCGTAGGGTAAGGTGAAGGGTAACGCGGACTAGTACAATCTTCACGATCCAGGTTGCACTTCTAGAGTTTTCCTTTCCTCTTCTTGTCATGATTAGCTGAAGTTCTCAGAGCAAGACGACAAGACAATGATGGTGTTCGAATCAACGTTCTTATGAAGTGCACCATAACGATACACCTTAGGGAAGGTGACTCGTAGAGATATCCCCTTAAGTGGCAAAAAGAATTACTTTTGATTCAGAGATCATTGAAACTCTTTAAACCAGCCTAAGACAATTCTCGAGTGATTGTTTGGAGGGGGTCGGTAGAATGGCATACTCAAACTTGGATGATGTGGATTACCTTGTTGAAGACAACGTAATGGATGAATTTGCTTATCACCGGAAATGGAAGAGACTCATGGTAGAATGGCACATTGGCGGTGCACGCTGGGAACAAATGCAAATGATGGGAATGATTCTGGTAACTGGGGAAGAACCCAACAAAAGAGAGTGAATTCACTGTTTGAGTAGGTCATAGCATTGCCGAGGAAACTGAGAGCATCCCAATTAGTGTCGATGATAACACCTAGTGCTTGTGCGTGCTCTCAAAAACTTGAGCATTTCCATAATCATCAAGGTTTTATCAACATCCGTGTCAAGGGTGCTGACAACACAACATACTACCATGATGGCTAATGATGGATGATGCAGATGCAAAGGAAGATAACACCTTCTCAGATTTCACCTTAGCGAGGCTAAGGAAACAAAATCTGGATGATCGAGCGAGAGACTTTTAGCACTCCGCTTCTAATGTTCTCCTTGATGTGCTAGTGTATCCCATTCATTGAAATGGTTTGGTATCTAGAACATCAAGTAAAGGTCGGACTTCGGGAACACAAAGATCCATAGGGGCAACTAGGGAGTAAATCCTACGAAATCCCTATGGGGAGGTGGCCAATTCCATCAAATAAGATACTATAATAATAGGTCTACCGGATGGGTGTGTTGGCCACGACATCCACCTTACCGGTTATCGAGAGACCAATATTATAGTTCTTGGGAAATGTTCCAACCCATCATATCTGCCTAAGATTCAGATCTGGTTGGTGTCAGGATATTCCAAACTCATTGAGTCTAGGAAGAAAAATAAAAGTTTGCAACACAAATCGACGGGATGACGTTGCGAGATTCTCGGGAGACGAACTACGATAGCAAGCTCCAAAACATGAGCTGGTTCTGCTACAAACATGTGAACATGTTGTCCAAGACAAGCATGACCACAAAGTAGTCTTATAATAAAACACTACCGAATTCAGGAGGGGAACCATCATCGAGGATATCGAAGTCCTTGCATAAGGTATACTCTTAAGAAGGAACTTCTTCTCCTTGAACAATTCAATCAGTGGCTTGGTGTGCTAGGGACACATATAGATTGAAGGTTGCAAGTCTTCAAACCACAGAATTCTTCGCACACGTGCATGACTGATTTGGAATGATTCCAAGAAAACAACATTGACTTTCTCGAATCCACGGCGGCAACTTGCATCAGATGCACATGAATTAAAGGAAGTCACTACCTTCATCCAAACATATGCTTCATGAGCTAGCATGAACAAATGCTTTCAAAAATTTCCAACACTAGCTTAATGTTCAACAAAATTATGGAGGAGATAAGGATGTTGTCAATGGGCTCAACAACAATTCATCTAGGTTTCCTTTTAAAAGGAATTCCATAGTTAAGTGAACACGGTGATAGCATTGGTCAGACCAAAGATATAATGGTGTATGCTCGAGGAATCAACCACGAGTAAGACAACATTACGAATATCGTTGGTTCTGATTTGATTTGACGATAGCCCACACTCAAATCAAAGGATTGATAAGACAATAGATCCAGCAACTGATCACAGGGACCAATCGATGAAGATATCATCTTTCTTCAACACACACTACACAAGAATATCCCTTTGGAACGAACTAAGTCAGGCAAGCTTTTATCTTCCAACTCTCCAAGTCGTTGTCTAACTTAACCAACTAGCTCAGGGATATCCAACACAGATTCTTGGAGAAGGATGGTTCACAAAAAACCAACTTGATCACGAGCTCAACATAGCGGTCAGGTGACAACCTGGTAATACTTCTGAGAAGATATTCAGAGAATCACGAGCCACCGGTATGTTACTAAGCTCGAGAACAATCTTGCTTTTCAGGGCAAGACGATATGATCAATAGAGCAAGAATTTGAAATAATCCTAACTCATCGATCGAGGAGTGAACCAGGAGAATGGACTAGGTAGCACGATCAATCTTAGAATGATGATTCAATAACCAACACACTAAAAATAAAATTATTGTCCTTTAACTACCCAGCAACGAGGTTGCTAGGCGTATTGATTTCACACATCACAATTCATTTGTCGGTATTCCGGTTGCATCAACACGAAGACCGAGGAATGACTAATGACGGCAAGAAGTATCACTGTACCAGGAGTTCATAGGATGGGGTGCAATTCCTATAACAATCCCGATTTAAAGATGGTAATACTCCAAGGTAGAACAGAACGAAAGCTGGATTAGCAATTTGATCTGCGGAGCACAACTTCTCTGACCCAATCCTGGATATGGAAGAGGTACTGGAGTTTGTTTCTCCTAGTCATTCTGCGATGGAATGGCTTGACGGACCACAAGAGTAATAGGCATCGATAAACGAACGCACGCATACTCTTGACTATCAATTGATAGACGAGGGTCAGAATGCAACTAAAGAGAACAACTCAAAGGAACATATAATTTTCTGAGTTGTGGATGCATAGATTAGTATGTCGAACCAAGTTCAACATATTTCTCCCGGATAACCCATGCAGAAAGGTAGAACTGGCAGAGTCACGATTTATGAATGGAGAACTCCTCAAGAATAATCCTGTTGTGATATTTCAGTTCAACGAGGAACTTCTGCCATAAGTAGTTCATGGTACCTGGAAGAAGAAGATACCACGGCCTTCAAGGACTATCGCAAAGGTTACTAATAACCTAAGGGAGCTAGCAATTACTATCGACATGAAGTAAGTAGAGTGAATCTCGGGTTCAAGAACCCAGGAATAGAATACCTACTACTAAGTAGCATCACGGAATGCTTTCGAGAATGATGGCCAGAATCCTCACACTGGGAGCACAAATCATGGCTAAATTACTAGATGATCCCCTAAGACACCTAGGGTCATAATACTAGCTCCAACATATATGTCAAGGCAATAAAGTACCTCAACTCACTGACTAGTGTGGCTAATCTGGCCCAAAGGAACATCGAAACGGGAAGAAAGGATTTGCAAATTGCATCAGATTGTATAGAAACCTGGGATGACTCGGACAGCATAACGGCTGTAAATGCTCAGAAAAGATTTGAGACATTCACAAAATGGTGGCATAACCACTCAGAAGCACGATATCAAGGTTTCGAGATCAACAATTAACATACGGAAGTAGTAGAAACTGAACTCAAGCTTAAATCCAACAATCTTATAAGTCTACGGATTAGTAACACGTGATCCTAATAGAAAGAAGAGATAGCCTAGTTCTTAATCCCCGTAGAAGAGAAGATGATGACTCAGATCAGAAGGCCATGAGGTATAAGGAGTAAAAAGAGCCTTACGTTCCATCCCACAATCAATTCCCTTACATAACTAAGAATTTCTAGACTCAACTTCGACCAGTTTGGCTTGGTAATCCTACAGGCAGTCAAGCTCTGATACCAACGCTGTCAGGCCCCCGACTCAATGCCACATCGATCTAGCATGTAACACCTCATATCACTTTGCGGCCTCACGCACGGTATTCCCACGGGTGTCGCCTTACCTTTGCCCGGGACCGTTTGCGCCTTTTGGCACACGTATATGACAGTGTCGCTAGCATCCATATGATAAGGAGCCCGGGCTGACATGGCTAGTCGTAAACCCAAAGCGGCACAGACTTACAGGGACAGGCATCCATGACCCAGCATCGAACGTGTCGGTCATCAGCGAGTGAATCCAGGCTGTAGCACTGGGCTAGCAGGACTCCGGTGAACCGGGCTGTAGCGGGCTAACAGGACTCCGGTATTCACCGCGTGACATTTCCCCGAAGGGACAGACACAGGAACGAAGAAGGACACATGCCGGCCAGCCTAAGTGTTCCGGAGCAGTAGCAAGCTACCATGGCTCAGTGGAAACACTAGGAGACATTTCCCGGTAAGAGAGGCTACTAAAGATAAACAACTAGATGGTCAGATCCCACACATATCAAGCATTTCAATAACATACACACAATATGCTCGATATGTGCAATACAACATGGCATCACAAGATGACTCTACGACTCAAGTAGTTTACTCAATAGGCTCCGAGGAGCGAGATATTACAAACATGGGTCTCATGACCCAACACTCAGAGCATACAAGTCAAAGCACAAGCGGAAGCTATCATGTCTGAGTACAGACAACTATAAATGAAAAAGGCTGAGAAGCCTGACTATCTATCAGATCCTGCCGAGGGCACAAGATCGTAGCTGAGGTAACAAGCTAAACGTCGAAGACCACGCGGTAATACTAGTGAGACTGAAGTCTCTCTGCAAAAACATAAAATAGGCAAACGTGAGTACAAATGTACCCAGCAAGACTTACATCAGAACTAACTACATATGCATCATTATCAACAAAGGGGTGGTGGGGTTTAACTGCAGCAAGCCAGCTTTGACTCGGTGGCTATCCTGAACTACGACTGCAAGTAACTCTTTTGAGGTGGCGCACACGTGTCCACATATTCACCATATCAATACACCACTATGGATCCGCTCCCGTCTCCCTACGAGAACGTCATCCATAGCACTCACGCTTATCTTGCGTATTTTAGAGTATCCACTTTCACTTGTCTATGAACTGATATAAGCAACCCAGAAGTCCTTTTCCGCGGACACGGCTATTCGAATAGATGATATTAACCCTGCAGGGGTGTACTTCTTCATACATGTTTCCACCACTTAGCGTCTGCACACGACATGTGCTCGGCAGACTTCAAGCGAAAGCCGACGTGGGTGTAGACCACGACCTACCTAAACACTCAAGTCTCTAGTCCAGGTTTATCGCCTATTCGGGTTCCATCCATGAGGAGATCCGGCCGGAGTTTCGCTCACAGCCCCAAACGATGTGAACAGGGTTCCGTGACACCAAACGGGCGCCCGGTCTACCCGGCCACGTGCCTACCGCATCACAGCCCACCCCTACGGTCAGCGCTGTCCACGGCCTCCAGCATACTACAAACACCAGAAACTACTTGCAACTCCTGGACAGAGGACTAGGGTGAATAAGAAGTCGAGCGGGGTCATATTTCAGGGCCCAATGTATGGTAGTAACTGAATCATGGATCACAAACACAGAACTCAGTTCCTGAGGACGGCTACAATGAGACAACCCACCATGTACTCCTACATGGCCTCTCACCGCTACCTTTACCAAATCGTGTTCACACACTTAGCTCACACACAGTAGGACATGTTCACACGCCTCTGATTCATCCCCGATGAATCAGACCTGACTCAACTCTAAGCAGTAGCGGGCATGACAAACAAACATGAATGAGTAGGCACAACAGGGCTCAAACAACTCCTACTCATGCTAGTGGGTTTCATCTAATTACTGTGGAATGACAGGTCATGCAGAGGATAAAGGGGTTCAACTACCGCAGCATGTAACAGTTGAATCGGTGTTGTCCTAATGCAGTAAAAGAGAGCAGGAGCGAGAGAGTGGGATTGTATCGAAATGAACAAGGGGGTTTTGCTTGCCTGGCACTTCTGAAGATAACATTGAGTCTTCATCAGTGTCAACGATCACATCATCGGTATCACGTCTATCGAGAGGGGATAATTACCGGCAACACAGAAGGGAACACAATCAATGCAATGCACAATATGATGCATGATCATGACATGGCAAAATGAATGTGTTTTGGGCTAATGCAACTAGCAACAGATTAAATGAAGTTGGTTTGAATCCAAGATTCAAATTCAAACTCCATATGTGATTATTTAAATGGCATTCACTTCATTTGCTCTAAACAGTAGTGATAAGTTGTTCTAACATGCATGAAAATGGTACAGATGGATTCCTTGAATTTTTCTGATAATTTTTCATATATAATTTATTTAATTTGGAGTTACGGTTAATTTTATATGAATTTTAGAAGTTTGCAACAATTTCTGGAATTTCCTATATAAGAATAAATACAGAAAAAGAGTTACTGCGTCAGCACTGCATCACTATGACGTCAGCAGGTCAACAGACGATGCTGCTGGTCAAACCTGACCAGTGGGGTCCACTGGTCAGTGTCATAGGGCTGGCGTTGGTCACTGACGTGCGGGGCCAGTCAAGGCCACGTCAGCAAGGTCAACGCTGACGTGTGGGTCCCGCTTGGTTTGACTAAAACTGATTAAAAGAATAACCGGTGGTTATTTAGCTGGTGGGGCCCTGATGTCAGTGACTAGTGTGATTAAACTAAATGTAATTAAGCCCTAATGACATAGCCACGTCGGACGCGCCGGCGATTAAACGGCGGCAACCACGGCTCGCGGCGGCGACGCTCGGGATCGAGCTGTAGGCCGCGGTTTCGAGCGCGGTTTAGTCCTGTGAGACGCTAGTGCTTGTCCGCATCCAACGGAGCCATCAGCTCGCGCTGGGGTGGACCGTAGTGACGGCGGCGATGGCAAGCGCGACGGCCGGAGCTCGGTGAGGTGCGGCGTTGCGGCTAGGGCTCACAGGCGAGGGGTCTGAGCAAGGCAGCGACGAGGGGAGGCGCTCCGGAGCACGCCTATTGCAGGGGAGTAACGAGCGGAGCACGGGGAGCGCGCGAGCTGCGGCCATGGCGGAGCAGAGCTTCGGCCGGAGGTGGAGCCGTGGCTAGGGAGCGTGGAGAGGCCGGGGAAGAGGGGTAATCGACGTAGGAGCTCACAGTGATCACGAGGAGGGGTTCGGCTTGCTCGTTGACGACCTGGGGCAGACGAATCGGCCGGCGGCATCTCGGATGCCCGAGGTTGAAGACGATGGCAGTGACGGTGGAGCAGGCCTCCTGGCGGGGTGTAGCTCAATGGAGAGGGTGAGGGCGTCGAGGCGGAGCCTCTGGACTCATCGGCAGGGCGAGGGGTGGTCGGTGGCCAAGGTGGCAGCGAACGGCGGCGACGGGCACGCTCGGTGGTCGCGAGGGAGAGAAACAGAGGAGGGGAGAGAGGACGGGAGTGAGCGGTTGGGTTCGGGAACGCGCGTGGCGTCTCCAGAGAAAGCCAGGGCGTCGAGGAAGCACGCAGGCAGGGAGGAGGTGGCCTGCACGTGGCCAGCAGGAGGCGAGCACGCGCCCCTGTCCTACTGTCCAAGGTGGAAGACGACAGGGGGCAGCGGTGGTGGGCTGGGCCGGCAGGGCGCTAGGTGGGCTGCGCCAGGTGAGGCCAGGTAAGTTCTACTCCTATTATTTTGTTCTGTTTTGTTTTCTTTTAATTCTTTGCCACTGTTTTCAAATTTAAACAAATTCAAAACAGTGCCAAATATCCTCTGAATAATTTATGTTGCTAGATGGACTTTTCCAAAAAGCTCATAAAATATTTCAGGGGTATTTGAAATTATATTCTAATTATATGAATATAATTCAAATTCAAATAGCTAAAGATTTAAATTCAAAGTCCCAAAAATAAATCCTTAAAAATGTTCAATATTTTGGTTGGGACCAGAACCCTTACCAAAAATTATCAAACATTTAAGAAGAGCCTTTTGGAGCAATGAATGAGATTTCTAGGGTTTTTGCCCCTCTTTTATTTAGGGTTTTGAGGCTTCCAATATTCCTCAATTCAAGTTTCATTTGAATTTAAACATGATGCAGCAACCAAGCTAGTCCATGGCCAGGATAAAGCTAGGGATGTGACACTAACATCCTCTCCAAGGACTATGCGAGCCATCGACCTTTCCGGTGATCCAACAGCGGATCTCTCAATGAAAGCACCAATGTCGGTGTGAAAACCGGCAGACCTCGGGGTAGGGGGTCCCAGACTATGGATCTAGGATCGATGGTAACAGGAGATGAGGAACACGATATTCACCCAGGTTCGGGCCCTCTCTAAGAGGTAAAACTCTACTCCTGCTTGATTGTATTCGATATATGTGTTACAGGGTCGATCTACCTCGAGACCAGCATGAGCAAAACCCTAGGCTACGGGCAATGAAGATTGCTCTCCCCCTACTGACTACACCCTTCGGTTTATATAGACACCGATAGGGCTAGGGTTACTAAAGATAGATTACGTATCAGGAATAAGAGAGATATTGCGCTTTCATGATTTGGAGGATACTCCTCGGCTTCATAGAATTCCTGCCATAGTACGGCTCCACCATTCCGGCCCGCATACAATGGGTTGTCGCCCTGAGGGCCCCTTAGTCCATGACTCCATCACGTGATTTCACGGTTTTCTACGGTATGCCGGTTTTCATATGATATTCTCCTCGGAGCCCACATCGGCAACTCCCTTAAAGCCCTCACTAGACCATGAAGGTGCGTGTTGCCGGGCCCGTTCATCTTGATGTGAACTATAATAAATATCTGCAAAACGTGAATAGAAAAACATTTTATAATTTGTGTTGTTCTAATTACACAAAATAAAGTGCAACAATGTTGGTGGGTGGGTATATAGTTTCAATTTATATCTAATCCACTCAGGAAAAAATATTTTTACATCTTTTTATAGCACATTTTTCGGCATTCTTAATAGCACGTTCAGGAGGCAAAATATGAAAAGCAGATAGGCAAAACAAAAATTATTGGCAAACATGTAGTTACTGAAACAACTAAACAAACTCAAGGAGACTGATCTTAGCATGTCACATTAATTATAAAAAATATATTATGGAAACACTCACTTGTTTTAGAATAGACATATTATAATGGGTATGATTTGAAGAAAAGGTAGCATTTCCCACTCAGAAAGTAGTCCTTGTGCTGAAGCTCCAAGGAACAACTTCTGGCCTGATGATAGTAGCATAGAATTTATACATTAATTTACCCGGAAAGAAGATGGATATAGACATATAAGCAAAGTCTAATCATTATTGGAAGCGGACACACAGAGTAACCATATTATCTGTGTCCAAGAAGATAACACATTGGAATTAGCAATAACCATGACATACCTCCATGAAAATTTCTCAAGGCATAGCATATTTCTATCAAACTAATGCTGAGAGTGATATGGAAACCTGGTTTTTGTCAAAGGGAAGCTCCTTGAGCTACTGAAGTATGCACAGACTGCTAACACTGTCAAACTATATGCTATCATTCTTCAACAGATTTTCATATTGACATTTTTAATGTCAGAAATATAAACAACCACTATGAACTAATATGAAATACAACCTATTGGACAACATCTCATTTCCAAGATATTCTAAATGTCATTATGCCAATCATGAAATATATTCATGCTCACGTAACCAAGCATCATGGGCCATGGCTCCAGTACTGACATCAAACTGAGCATATGCTCATCAATGTATAATAAAAGGGGTTGCAACTTTAAGGAGCTTACCAAGTACAACAAAAGCCCTTAGGTACATAAAAGGGGTGGATAGAAGTCTTATCCAATGCCTGGAAAATGAACTAAATGCGGCTTAGAGAAGTTAGATGAGAATTGGTGTATTCAACAACAAAAGGGAGGACATTTGCATCTACTTCAATCTCTACACCTAATGTCTCACTTGGTAGAATAGTCTCCATGGTTTTTTTTGTCCCTCCACTTTCGTTTGGATTTTTCATGTGGTTTTTCTTCACCCCCCTCTGCCCACGCACACATCCAAAAAACATACAAATCCTCTCCGCTCGATCCCCTCGAACTCCCAGAAGAGAGGCCGCCACCGACACACGAGATCGTCACCACAGACCACCCACCAGAGAACTCGCCGCCGCTGACGTCGGAGATCGACGCGTCTCGCTGCAGCGATCTCATGCGATCTGCCGGCCACCGGTGGTTACTTCGCATCTCCAGATGCTCCCGGAGCAGGTGCAAACTGCACGGTGGCACCCTCCACTACTGCCCCAACCAGCGGCCGTACCTACAGCGGGTGGCCCTCTGGCAAAGTACAGCGGTGATGCCGGCAGTTAGTTTTCTTCTCTTCTTGCGGGCAGCAGTGGAGATCAGCATCATCCGAATCCGCCATCACCGACGCCTCGCGCTTCCCACCATGGGCGACGATGAGAGCATGGAGAGCTCCTGGCCTCAGTACCGTCGCTAATTGTTGGGAACATAGCATGCAATTTCAAAAAATTCCTATGATCACAAAAGATCTATCTAGGAGATGCATAGAAACGAGAGGGGGAGACTGTGTCTATGTACCCTCGTAGACCAAAAGCGGAAGCATTAGGTTAACACGGTTGATGTAGTCGAACGTCTTCACGATCCAACCGATCTAGTACCGAACGTACGGCACCTCCGAGTTCAGCACACGTTCAACTCGATGATGTCCCCCGAACTCTTGATCTAGTAGAGGGTTGAGGGAGAGTTCCGTCAGCACGACGGCGTGGTGACGGTGAGCGTGATGTGATCCGCTTAAGGCTTCTCCTAAGCACTACGATGATATGACCGGAGGAGTAAACTATGGAGGGGGCACCGCACACGGCTAAGAGAATAATTGATGTGCCTCTGGGGTGCCCCCTGCCCCCGTATATAAAGGAGGAGAGCGGAGGTCGACCGGCCCTAGGGGTGCACCATGTGGGGGGACTCTTACTAGGACTCCTAGTCCTAGTCGGCTCCCCCCTTCTGTTAGCATCCTGGGAACAGGGGTACCCAGACCTGCCTGCCTGCGGCCCAGGGCGTGGCTCCACCAAGGGCCTAGTACGGCCCATCTTCATCAGTAACCACTCAAGACCCTCGCGAGGGGCCAAACCTCACGAGGTGGACGACACCAAGACCTCCCCACGGGTGGCCTCGCTAGGATGGCTCCTAAGGAGCGGAGATACCTATGCAAGGGACACCTCACGAGGTCCGCATGACATGTGCCATGACGACCAAGGCCAGGCGGGTGCCAGTGGGCGCAGAGTGCCAGTTTCCTCTTTGGTGCTAAGGAAGTAGGCGCAGACGAGGAGTCTCGAGGCATCAGGCAAAGGTTTCCATGTCGGTGCAACAAGACCAAGACCAGTAGGACGGCAGGACAGAGGTCACCGCGGAGCCCACGGCGGCGTCACCACTAGAGCCTTTGGCAGGCGAAGACCACCTTTTGTCAAGATAACTTGTACTAGTTGTCTCCCTTTGAAATTGGCCGTTCTGGGATCCCTTCCCGCCTAAACACTTGGGAAGAGGACCAGGGCCTCTATAAATAGGACTAGCCACCACCGTAGTGAAGGATCAGCTCATCTTGGATAGGATCCACTCCACCAAGGCCATCTCACCAGCTCATCGAGCTCAAGAACACCTCTCCTCAGGAGGCTGTTCATCCACTGTACTAGTTTGTCCTTAGCCCAAGAGGTAATCCACCACACCACACTGGAGTAGGGTATTACACCACAACGGTGGACCAAACCAGTATAAACTCTCGTGTCTCTTGTTCCTTTGGTTCGGCGATCTAGGCCTTGAGATCGTGATAGAGGCAAAGGTGTCCTGATGTTTCGATGAGATGGTGGCTATCGTTTTCTGTGGGAGTCGACCTTGACGATCCAACGACGAACGTCCGAGACGTCGTGTCGTAGCAATCGCTAAACCAACTTCCGAGGGTTATTGACCATGCCGGAGCACGATCAATCTAACCACGAGGGTATGTTTCCTGCGAGCAAATGAAGAACAAGCAAGAAACTGAGATTGCAATCTGGATATTGTGAATTTTAGATGATAGATTTATTTTCTTGATCAAGGTGGGGTTCTGTGACGTCTTGGTCTAGTCTTAGAATACAAACGAAGTACGCGAAGTTGCAGCTATGGCGAACTTTTAATCTAAACAAAACCCGAAGTCTAAAACATGCCCTAAGGGCTGTATATATGGAGGAGAGAGGGGGAATTTCATGGTCCTTGGAGGAGGGGTCCGAAACCAACCATAACTCTTGTTTCCCCACACATACGGACTCTAAAAACAACCTATACTCAAATATTTCTAAATTACATGGGCCTGGACCAAAAATAAGGTGACGCGGCACCTAGGATAGCCTCTGAACGAAATTTATGAAGTGGCATCTTGTATATTTTGTCCAAAGCTTCATGCACTCCTTATGGTGGCTTCAAAGTCCTGGAATCATCACTTGTAACTCTGTTCTTGTTCCCCTTGCGCATGCCATCATCTCCATGCTTGAACTTGCTCCAAGGTTCATCTTTCTTGTCCAAGCTAGGCCCTTCATTTGTAAGCAAAACAAATATATCCAATTTAGGCAGCATCATATTCTCATGAACATTAGAAAAGTTACCAGGAAATGAAAGTACCTGGTAATTCAATAGGCGTGCGCGAGCTCTAGTAATTGGTCCAGTATGTATCGCAGCAGAGGTTGTGGGTGTAACAATGGTATTGATGTCCTCATCAGATCGTTGCGAGAGCGAGCTAGGGAGTGATCTTCCTGCACACCCCAGTGTTCGAACCTCAAGCGTTTGCCAGCACCGCAATCCGACATTTTGCATGCCAGGTAGGGGTGCACTGAAGCCTTTCTTCCGTTGATTCACGCTCCACTGCTCCACCGCATCCATGTTCGATGCTCGCCGAGACTGTGCTGCGCGCCGGGCCGCCCTCGCCGCCCGGATCACTCAGACGGCGCCCATTGGCGGACCTCCCCACCGTTCTCCATCACTCGCTGCAAACGCCGCCACCGGCCCGGCAGCAAACAAGCAGCAGGCTTTATCGCTGCACCACTCCGTGCAGCAGGACGGAGGCACTGTCACCCCGTTGTTGACTCTGGACGGCTCGTCGTCCCACGCTCGTTGCACGCCCACGGACACGTAAGCCGCGCTGCTCATAGCACGCGAGCTCCTGTGTTACCGCCCGATCAACGACCTCTACGATGACTAGCTGGACCGCATCACCGAGCTCGTCAGCGCTGCCGGGGGCTCTCCTGCACCGTCTCTCTCGCTACCTCGCCCACCCCCAGCCACGGGCGACATAGCTCACGGAGCGCCTCCGCTACCTCCGCATCAAGACAACGCCCTTGCACCAAGACGCTCGGCTCACGGAGTGCCTCCACCGCCTCCACATCAAGATGGTGTCCTCGCACCAAGACGCGCGGTCCCACGGCGTGAACCGCCACGCCGAGCGCCCGCGCACGAATAAGGAAGCTGCCAAGAAGTCCCAAGGCCGCAAGAAAATGCTCCTGCGCTCCCAGCACCATTGCGTCAAGACCGCGCGCCGCCTGCGGTGGTGGTGCGTGGATATCAGGATCAGGCTTCGCCACCACGACGGGCTCCGGTGACCACAACAGGTTGTCATGCCTTTACTACTGAGCTGCGCACGGTCGTCTGGCCAGGCAAGTTCAAGCCGGACCTGCCTCCGCGCTACGATGGCACCCCCGAGCCCGCGGAGTTCTTGCAGCTCTACGACCTGAGCATCGAGGCAGCCAACGGAAATGATAAGGTCATGGCAAACTGGTTTCCCATGGCCCTCAAGTATGGCGCGCGGTCGTGGCTCCTGAACTTGCTGCGGGATCGATCTCCTGGGGCGATATGCACGAGCACTTTGTCGCCAACTTCAAGGCGTCGCGACCGCCCGCCAGCTGTAGGCGACCTGGGGTGCATCAAGCAGCAACCAGGGGAAACCCTGCAGAAGTACATCTAGTGCTTCAATAGCGTTCACCTCAAGATTCCCAAGGTGACGGACGAGGCCATCATCTCTGTGTTCTCCGATGGCGTCTGCGACATCAAGATGAAGGAGGAGATCACCATCCACGAGGAGCTATGCACGGCCCTAGAGATGTTCAATATGGCGACCAAGTGCGCAAGGGTTGAGGAAGAACGCCTTTCCCTCCTCGAGCTCCCAGCTCCTGACCAGGAGGAAAAGAAGGCAAAGATCAATGACGTAAAGCGCAAGGGGGCCGCCGTGCTCGCGGCGGAGCTAGAGATGAAGCGCGGTCGCGACCACCCCGAATCATCCAAGGCCAACCGCCCATTCTGCACCTTCCACAATGTTCACAGCCACAACACCAGCGACTATCAACAGCTCAGGGCCATCCGAGATGGGCGCTTCAGTCGACGCCTCTAGGGCAACGACCGAGGCTACGGCCGAGGAGGACGATGAAGCGGGGGATGCCGGGATGATCGCGGCCCCCGCCAGGAGTGGCGTGACAGGCCTCGTGAGGACCGTTGGCAGGACCAACCTCGCAAGGGTGCCCGGAGAGACCAGCCTCGTGAGGACCGCCCGTAGGGCAACGCCGGCCTCCCTCCGTTGCCGCCCCCACCAAGAAGGAACGACGACCACCATCAAGACAAGGGGGCTGCGGGCTTCCAGGAGCCACGCGCCATCGCCTGTATCTTGGGTGGTGCTTAAGCCCCAGCCTCTCAGCGTGCCTTCAAGAAGTTTGCTTGCAAGGTGAACACGACCCTTCCTAGGCTCGAGGCCACACGCCCACTCAGGTGGTCCAAGTGTGCCATCACCTTCAGCTCGTCCGATCAGCTCAAGTGTGCGGTGACCGTCGGCGCCCTCCCAATGCTCTGCTCACCCGTAATCAGCAACGTTCAAGTCACCAAGACCCTCATTGACAGCAGTGCAGGGCTCAACGTCCTATCCGTCGAGACATTCTATAGTCTCCAAGTGCCATACAATCAGCTGCAGCCTACCAAGCCTTTCTCAGGAGTGACCGACAGCTCCACCACCCTGATAGGGCAGGTCCGCCTCCTTGTCACCTTCGGTCAGCGCGACAACTACCGCACCGAGCTCATCGACTTCGACGTCGCCCACATCCGCCTGTCATACAACACCATCCTTGGGTATATAGCCTTGGCCAAGTTTATGGCAGTGACCCACCAAGGCTACAATGTACTCAAGATGCCAGGGAGTGGCGGCATCATCACGGTCCCTTATGAAGAAAGAGATGTTGTGTGCTCCCTCGAGCGCACTTACCAAGCTGCAGCGACCGAAGACCCCGACAACGAAGGCACCCTGTACCCTCCTAAGGCCAAGCCGAAGAAGAAGAAGCTACTCCATCAAGGGCCTCAGGAGGGCGGCATCTCCAGCGGCACCATCTCAGGACCTGCGCCCATAGATGGGGCACTCGCAGATGGGGTGCTTGCATAGGAAGCCGCGCCCAGCGCCCTCCTCAGGCTGGGCTCGGGGGCTCTCTTATGGAGGGCCTCAGACCTAGCCATCGTCACGAGGGAGGCTCTCGGGCACCATGTGGAGGCATGCTTCACCACATGTTTCCCTCAAGAGGGCACGAGGCGTGGAACGCCTTGTGCTCAGGAGGTCATCACCAAGGCAATCCAGGAGCTTCAAGAGGCAAGGACCATACATGGCGACCGTTGCCCACCATCCAGTGCAGCTCCCCACCCTGGCGAGGGTGGCGGGCTGCGCGTCTGTGTCGACATTCCAGGGCTCAACATGGTACCATCTCAGGGACGTTTCTGGCCTTCACGCGTTGGACGGTGTGAGGGTCCCCCTCACAGCTATGTTTGCATGCCTCTCGGCCTTCCGAACGCATCTGTAACCTTCCAGCGCCACCTACAGAGCATTCTAGCGGCTTAGGAGGCCAGGCATCATGCTGTCCTGGTGGAGATCGCGACAGTTCTTCAGGGGCCACCTGGGCCTTCAGAGTCTCCTAGGCTCAGGACCCTGGCGGCTCATGAGGAGCAACTTCTCCAGCACGCATGTTCGGCTACCCTGACACCACTCCAGCTATGATATCAGGTGACTCTTTCCAGTTCATTTAGTTAGGGGCGCCCTTCGGGCAGAATTAGCCCCAAATCGCATGGGCTTGTCCCTGCGGCGTGTATCCTTTTGCATCTTTAGCTTACTCTGTTGGGAGCACCTCACGGGCTGCATCATCCCTAGGCCGATCGGGTCTGTCCCAGTGGCATGTATTGTTCTTGCATCTATCTGAACTAGTTGCCTCCTCGCATGAATTGCTCTATAATCACTACTCATCGGTGCTTGCTCATCACGGCCTCCCGCGTTGCTGATCGGTCACTTGCTTATCCCGCAACGGGAGACTCAAATGCTGGCACGGTGCTTGTGCTCGTGTCCGTCCCTACAACACTGATAAACCTGTGCGATCGAGCTCTGGCTTGTGGCCCACTCCGTGTACACCACCTCACCAGATCCTTAACGCCTTCATCTTCTCGCGGAAGGAGTAATGGCAGGCCGGCAAGCACCGCTATGGGCTACTCTCTCTCTCTCTCGCACTAACCGGCAGGAACCTTTGGAGCCTAGCTGCAAGAGGTCCCACAAGCTGCTCCCTTTCATGCTTTTCGCTTGGGTGTTAAAGGGAGGGCTCCTGAGCATCGCGCCTCAGGAGCTCTTACTGACTCTTCAGCCCTCACCCCCTGGACTTGACCACGGCATCGCGACCTGGCATACCAGCGGCGGCTGAGCTCGCTTGAGGGTCGGGATCCGAGGACGTAGAGCACACAGGAGGGTGTGAAGGGTGGGAGCTGGCATGGGCACAACCTGGCAGCATCACCATCACCGGCCAATGAACCGGACGCCATGCAAGGTATCGATCCATGATCGCTACGATGAGTCACGTATCCAAGGCAACCTGGCTCGCGACTTAGGATTCTCGACCCCTGCAGCCTTGCTCCTGCAATGCCGCCTTCCTTTTCTACCTTTAGGGAGCTGCTTGCACGCCAAGGGGGACCTCTTGAGCATCGCACCTTAGGAGCTCTTACCGAACCTCGGGCCGCTCACCTCCTGGCCTTGACCACGACATCGCAACCTGGCATACCAGCGATGGCTGAAGCCTGCCTGGGGACTGGTACCTGTCGGCATAGAGCACTAAGCTACCACGAGGACGAAAATGGGGACAATGCTAGAGCAAGACGTGCAACCACGAATTTCACAATGAAAATGATATTGATGCAAAAGTGTTACAAACTCTTTACACACCCCCACAGGGTTCATCTCGATTCCTCGTAGGGTACAAAAGAAGGAGGTTTCTAGGAGCCCTATCTACAAGTATCACCGTCGGTGCCATCATCAATAGTGGGCCACGAGGGGTCGACGCCAACCCCGTCCAGATCAGTGGCAACGACGAGCGGACGCCGCTGCTGTGCTCCGGGCATGGCATGAGCTCGGGGGCATGTAGCTGTCGTCGGTCGTCTTCGGAGTCTCGTCAGGCTCGAGAGAGTCGTTGGACTCCCAGGCACCATCGCTGCTGCTGGAGGAGTCATCGGCGGGAGCATGGGTGGGCCCATCGCCTACCCCTGTGCTGTCATGGTGATCCCCTTCAGGACAGCACTCCAGGCGGCGGCCTTCCTCGTCGAAGACTTTGAAGAACGTCATGGAGAGGTCGTCGTACTCAAAATGGATGGTGAGGGCCCCCTCCACGCAGCAGATGCGGGCAACCTTACCCCATCCGCGGGTCATGAAGATCTTTCCCTGGGAAACGGGCTCAACCTCTGCTCCCATCGCCGGGGTGCTGCACTCGGCATGCTATAGCCGCAGCTCGAGCAGCCCCCTTGGTGGCATCACTTCGGCGAGAATAGTGGGAATTGGATCCACGTGCGCGGTAGCATCGCCGCCCACACCACGAGTTCACGCAAGGAGCCCTCAGCGTGGGTTCACGGGGCGGCGGCACGGACCACCACGTCACGACCACTGCGACCTTGGCGTGAGCAGCGCCGGTCGTTGCCTCCTCCTTCGGAGCCTTCTTCCCGAGCATACAAGGGCAGCGGGTAGCCGAGGGGAGGCCGCTCATACCAAGGCCTCGTCACCTCTGGCCTCACGACGATGTCGCGGGAGCGGACCGGCCTCTTCTTTGGTGGGAGTGTCCCAAGCTATTCACGGGGGGTTTTCCCCTTCTCAGTGGCGGAGAACCTTCATATCGGCGCCATGGATGTCACATCAAGAAGGAGAAAGAAGAAGCAAGCGGAATGGGGGAGGAGATGAGCAGTGGGGGCTCCGCCCCTCTCCTCATTTATAGCGAGAGGGAGGCCAACCGCCGACCTCCACCATCCAAGGTAATGATGGTTTTCTTCTGCATGCAGCAGGGTCTCGTCAAGTCGCGCAGTTGCCGAGGCAGCATGGGGAAGCGCACATGCCCACGACCTTCCAATCGCCATGCGTCAATCAAGGCCACAGGTGGTTGGGGACTGCGGTGCTCCGCACTTGCCCTTTGGCTTCGCCTTGAAGCCAAGTATGAGCGCTCCTTGGGCCCGGGGGCTACTATCGCCGTCCTGGGAACGGGGGTATCCAGAACTACCAGCCTGTGGCCCAGGGCCCGGCTCCACCAACAGCCTGGTATGGCCCATCTTCATCAGCAACCACTCAAGACCCTCGCGAGGGGCCAAGCCTCGCGAGGCAGAAGACACCAAGACCTCCCCAGGGGTGGCCTCGCTAGTCTGGCTCCTGAGGAGCGAAGATATCTATGCAAGGGACACCTAGCGAGGTTCGCGTGACGTGTGCCATGAGGACCAAGGCCAGGCGGGCGCCAGCGGGCGTAGAGTGCCGGTTTCCTCTTTGGTACTAAGGAAGCAGGCACAGGCGAGGAGTCCCAAGACATCAGGGAAAGATTTCCATATCGGTGCAACAAGACCAAGACCAGCAGGACGACATGACGAAGGTCATCGCGTAGCCCACGGTGGCGTCACCACCAGAGCCTTTGGCAGGCGAAGACCACCTTTTGTCAGGATAACTTGTACTAGTTTTCTCCCTTCAAAATTGGCTGTTGTGGGATCCCTTCCCGCCTAAACACTTGGGAAGAGGACCAGGGCCTCTATAAATAGGACTAGCCACCACCGTCGTGAAGGATCGGCTCATCTTGGATCAGATCCACTCCACCAAGGCCATCTCACCAACTCATCAAACTCAAGAACACCTCTCCTCTTGAGGTTGTTCATCCACTGTACTAATTTATCCTTAGCCCACGAGGCAATCCACCACACCACACTAGAGTAGGGTATTACACCACAACGATGGCCCGAACCAGAATAAACTCTCGTGTCACTTGGTCCTTGGGTTCGGCGAGCTAGGCCTTGAGATCGTTGCGAGAGCGAGCTAGGGAGAGATCTTCATGCACACCCCGGTGTTCGAACCTCAAGGGTTTGCCAAAACCCGCAATCCGACACCTTCCTTCCGACGGAGAGGGGGGAGGGGAAAGAGGGGAAGAGGGAGAAGGAAAGGGAGGCCACACACCCCACCCCTTGTCCAATTCGGACTGTGATGGCGGGGGGCACATGCCACCTCCTGTGACCTGCCTCCTCCTCCACCATGGCCCATGAGGCCCATTAACTTTCCCGGGGGATTCTGGTAACTTCCCGGTACTCCGAAAAATCCCCGAACTTCTTCGGAACCATTCCAGTGTCTGTATATAACCTTCCAATATATGAATATTTACCTCTCGACCATTTTGAGACTCTGCGTCATGTCCATGATCTCATCCGGGACTCCAAACAACCTTCAGTCACCAAAACACATAACTCATAATACAAATCGTCATCAAACATTAAGCGTGCGGTCCCTACGGGTTCGAGAACTATGTAGACATGACCGAGACACATCTTCGGTCAATAACCAGTAGCAGAACCTGGATGCTCATATTGGTTCCTACATACTCTATGAAGATCTTTATCGGTCAAACCGCAATAACAATATATGTTATTCCCACTTGTGCGCGTTGGTCCTAAAGAAACGGTTTTTAACCCCTTTCCGCGACGGCATTTGGAACTGTCACCACGTGAGTGTGGGCGATAGGGGGGTCCTTCCCACACGACCCAGAAACCATCTGGGATAGGGAGCCTTCATGCATACAATTGTCCCTATATAACCGTTTCTGATATCTCGAATATCCCAAATGCTTCATCCTTGCTACTCGTTTGTGCTTGCATTGCCATCGCAGTCAGAGTTTTGTGGTTCTGCCTAAAACCAGGTAGATTCCAGGCACGGGAGTTTTACGATGCCTGGGGCATCACACACATTTCATGATTATAAACTGTGTACGATAGGTAGACAATCACACACATTTAGTTTTCCCGCATCGTATGTGATAGTGTGTGACATCACACACGCTTTGCAAATGGCAACTGCGTGCATGCTTGCACATGTTTCCTCTTTGTGAATTGTCTCGGATTATGGTGTATATCGCAAATGTTCGTGTTTTACCAACCGTGTGTGCCGTAATGACTAGCACAACATAATTTTCCCTAATTTAACTGTTGCTATTTAAAATTGTACCTAATTTAAACTTTAAAGTAGGCTATAGCTTTATTCATATACATCAGGTTCAAACAACTAATGCATTATTCGATTCATAGGTACATATGTTTAAGAATTACAGAAGCACAAAATAAAGAATGATGTACCAGGGTTCTATACTTGTACTATTATAGATGGTAAAGAAGGAGGCGACAGACATTCCAGTTGCTGAACAAGGTGAAGCAGAATGGCCCTATTGTGCTCTCCTGGATGCAGAAGGCATGCAGGACTCTAGTCCAACCCCTTGTGATGGTCGGCCGTGCAATCATGTAGTTTGAGAGGTAATCTTGAGTAAACTGCTTCAGGATCCGCTGCACATGAAAAAAGATTCAGATATTGTCATCTAACACAACTCATTATGGGAAGTAAAAAAGAAGGCTACCGGGTTCTTACTTACCATCCTGCAGTTCACTGTTGTCTTGCATAAAGTGTAAACAAATAGTTTGATTGACATCTTTTAACCCATTTTAATAACAATCTTTATTAGTTTCCTCACTTGATGCTGGTTCATGAATATCTCATCGCCCCATACACAGAAAGGGTCGAAGTGTGGATCTTTGGAAATGATATATGTAACTAAAAGCACCAAGTTAATATTAGAAGCTAAAAAACAATTGAAAAATGACGTAGTACAACACTCCATCCATCCCATTATATAAGATTTTATTACATGTATATCTAGACATCATCAGAACATTAAGGTAACACTCTTCCTTGTTGCTATGTAGCCTAGGATTGCATATTTAGTCATTCAGAACAATGCATGTTGCTAAACAACAATTGAAAAATGAAAAGGCATGTTAACTACAATATCCTTAATAGCAAGCAAATATCATAATTCATAGTGATATTGTTGAAACTGTTATTGATGAAATTGAACTGCACGGCAAATAGTTGCACATATAGAGCATCACATTGTGAAGAACTGAAATAAACAAGTCATAAGGACATCTCTAGGCGATCCTTAAAAAGTTAAAGGACTAAACCCCTTAGTGGATATATATATATACTCCAGCAAATTTTGGCCTTTTCTAGTCGATCCCCTAAACTTAAGGTTGTAAACTTCAATTTGATCAAGTTCAAAGCAGGTTCAACCGAAAGTAGCATGCATCCAAAAATAAACATAGATAGTTTTGCATAACCGAACATAAAGCATAAATTGAAACTAAGCTAAACTACTTTCGGTCGAAGTAGAGGTCAAGCGAATCCTTCCTCGTCATGTACGGTGTGCCGCGAGCCGGGTCCGGGCCAGTACCGTCGTCGGGGTCGTTGGGGAAGGCACTCCTCCACTCGTCAACATCGATCTCCTCGTCCTCGGGGCCACCTCGCTGCCCTCCGCACCGCCGTCGCCGTCGCCGCTGCCTTCGACATCGTCATCAGAGGAGATCGCGGTAACCTCGCTGCCCTCTGTGCCGCCATCCTCGCCGCCTTCGACCTCGTCATTAGAGAAGAGCACAATAACCTCGCCACCTTTCGCGATGGCAAAGATCGCCCGCTCCGCCTCCACGAGCTCTGGGTGCTGCTGGCGGAGCTCTTGCATGTAGGCCTCGTCGGCGGCCTCGGCCTCGAGGCGCTCCCATGCCTCGTGGTCCTCCCGCGCCATAGCCAAGCTCACCACTCCTGGCTCCGGCGAAACGAGGTGGACCAGACATGTGCCGAAGGTGAAATTGAGCATAGCCGCCATGCCGTGGTAGCGGACCTGCCAGCGGTCGTACTCCATGGGCGTGATCTAGGCCGTGTGGAAGCTACCGAGCCACCGGCGGGTGTGGGTCACTTGATCTGTAATCTCGGCGACCCACGTCCCCCACCCCCGCTGCCGGGCACCGAGGTAGGACTTCGTCGGCTGCCGGGTCCGGGGGAGGACGAGGAAGTCCTCGAACCGGCGTAGGGGCACGACGGCGGGCGGATCGGGGGACCGGCGACCACGAATCGGGCCCGCGGAGGACTATGGGGACACCTCAGCGGCCACCTCGCCAGCATCAGGTGAAAAGGCCGCGATAAACCCCTTTTTGGACATTGGCTCCTTGAGCTCCCCGGCACACAGGCAGAGGTTGAGGATGGAGGCGCCGATGATGGCGGCGACCTACCAATGGTTTCGAGGGTTGTGTGTATCTGTGTGAGTGGAAGTTGTGTTTGAGGAAATACTGCGGCAACTGAAAAATTTACTAGTCGGGAGTAACAAGGCGGGGCTACTGAAAATTTGGATCAAGGGCGAGCAGATATTTTTGAGATTGCAAGGGATGCAGAGGCAGGAGTAAAATGCCGGGGCTACTGAAAATTTGAATCAAGGGACTAAAGCAGAGCGGGAGTAATAGACATCGCACATGGTCCGCACATACTAATCGTGTGCTATCAAATATTAAAACCTTCCAGACGGTATATATTTTCAAGATTGCGAGGGATGCAAAGGCGAGAGTTTTTGGGGAGCAAGCTAGTGTTCTTGACACGCCGGCTGTCTACTATAGCCGACGCACCTTCTCGCGTAAGCCATAGGCGAACTATACACCGACGGTGCTCCAAGATATTTTGTACTACATCTCACACGGTTGGTGATAATAAACTGTGTGGGATCTATTTGATATGAATTACAAAATGAGGTCACAGTGGCAATGGACGTTGTTTGAATTGCTAGACCTTTCATCAATAGTGAACATGCCACTATATGTGTGTCGTAAAAGAATTGGAATTATTCATGGTTCGTTTGGACATTTCATACATTAAACTAGTTTTCTAGCCATTTCAGGTGCACAATTCAAAATTAAACTACATGAACATGCTTCGGTGCATACAAATTGGTTGAAAAATCAAATATGTGTCCTTAAGTGCATGCTTAGGTCCCATGCAAGAAATGGGAATGAATTTTTCGGGGTTCGTTTGACATTTGTATGCATTAACTGGGTTTTCTAGGCATTTTATGTGCATAATTCAAATTTGAACTACAAGCGCATGCTCCAATGCACTAAAGTTGGTTGAAAAATCACATGTGTGTCCTCGGGTGAATTTCTAGGTCCCATGCAAGAGATGAGATGAATTTCAAACACCAGGGCACCGTTGATTGCCGGCAAAACATTGAGATGCCTAGTTTTTAAATTCTAGTAAATCCAAAACTCGTCTGAAATTCATGAAACTTGGTATTCTATCATGGAGCGGCATCAACATGCCGTGGTAAAAAATTGTCCCATTTGGGGCATGTTTGGGTATATGCTTCTCACAAACCAGAGCTTCTCACAACAAGCATGATGGTTTCGGTAGGGAATGTCCCACCTTTGGGGACGAAACGATATCCATTGCCTCTTATTGCGTCCAAAAAATTTCACGTGTCAACATAGAACAACAAGAGTGTTGTGTCAATTTTTTTTATTTTTCGGGGTTCGTTTGGACATTTTTATGCATTAACTATGTTTTAGATGCATTTATGTGCATAATTCAAATTTGAACTACATGCACATGCTCCAGTTCATATAAATTGGTTGAAAAATCAAATATGTGCCCGTGGGTGCATGCTTAGGTCCCATGCAAGGAATGGGAATGAATTTCAAACACCAGAGCACCCTTGATTGCTGGCAAAACATTGAGATGCCTGATTTTTAAATTCTAGTAAATCCAAAACTCGTATGCAATTCATGAAACTTGGCATGCTATCATGGAGCGACGTCAACATGCCGTGGTGGAAATTTTGTCCCGTTTGGGGCAGGTTTGGGTATGTAGCGACCTGACCCGAATGGATCACGTCTACTGTGCTACGGTGTCATCCCTGGATCAGTAATGCTGACACCACACAGTACATCGAGGCTTTACAGCAGAGTTGCAATCACACACTTATTACATCGATGGCTCAAAAAGAACTTATTACAATAAATATGGCTTAAGGCCATATTATAAAGATAACAGCGGAAGACTTGGAAGATAAATGGGTCCATCAACTCCAACGTCATCACTGAGTATAGGGCCACGACCTAAAAACACCTCAATCGTCGTCTGAAAAGTCTGCAACATTAACGTTGCAGCCCGAAAACGGGTCAGCACATGGAATATGCTGGCAATGTAACACATAGAGAGTAATGGAATGAAACAGCTATACTATATGCATGTTTGGCTGGTGGAAAGCTCTATGGTTACAGTTTTGCGTAAAGCCAATTTTTCCCTACTGCAAAGGAATAAATTTATTTAACTATCATGGTGGTTGTGAAACATTGAGAATGGTTGACAGCATTCTCAATCCCAATTAAAAATAATTAAAACCCAACAATATTAATTAGAAGTAACATGTGAGATTCACATGATATTCAAGTACTAGATACTCAAGTTGTCCATAACCGGGGACACGGCTAATCATGATTAGTTTGTACACTCTGCAGAGGTTTGCGCACTTTTCCCACAAGACTCGATCGCCTCCATTGGATTTCTCGCACTACATGGTGTTTGAGAAGCGGATGACCGAGACACAGTCTTTCAGAAGCGCTAGCACCTTACATGTGGGGTAGACCGTACCACCTATAACCCCTACATCTGCTAGTCCACCCCGTAAGAGTTCGCACAACTTAGTCAACTATGCCAGAGCCCATAATGGCATGTGGCTGCACACGAAAGTTTCTAGCATGAAAGATCTTATGATCCCTTTGAGCCTGGGTGGCGAAAAAAAAACAGGCAAGTCCTGATAGACATCAGGTGCCTCAATCCACCCAGATGTGTGTTTAAGTTGCCACCTTAGATAAACCATTAAAAATTAATAAACTCACATCTGTCATGGATATCACTCACCCAATCCACGTCTACTAGCATAGCATGGCGTAATAAGCAAACGTAGAAGTAACTCCCAAGGGTTTGATAATAATACAGGTAATAGGTACTACCTCATCTACTTCCCATCCCACAATTTAGTTAGATCCTAATCATGCAATGTGAGAGGATTGATCTAATGCAATAAAACATGGGTTGTAGAAAAAGTATGATCAAAGTGTTACTTGCCTTGCTGATGATCCGCGAGACCTAGGGTTTCGAAGTAACAAGCGGCGCAATTCGGGTAATCTATCGCAGACAAACAACAAGCATACAATAAGTACTCATCTAATGCACAGGTAAAACTCGAACAAAAGAACGAACCAGATAGTTCAACTTAAGAACTCCGGTTGCACAGAAAGAAAGAACCGAACAAAGAAACAAACGGCGAAAGAATACAACTTGGTTCTAGCAAGTTGAAACTAGGTCAAATTTTACCGGGGCAAAAACTTGTTTAAGTTGATTAGACGGAACGGCGGTTTCGAGACGAAACTGCAGGCGCTTGAATCACCTGATTCCGATAAACGAGCGAGAAGAAAGACTAGAACGAAGATCGGATCTGAGATCGCGATCGCGGAATAAATCCGACGAAAAGAAAAAGAAAAATGGTTAAACGAACGGACGTTCGTTAACCTAGAAGAATCCGGTGATCACGTTCGTTAGGACGAACGGTCCAAAAGAAGAACGAAAACCAATCTAGGGTTTCGGAAAAACAGATCAAAATGAAAAACCGATCTAGAAAACCCAAACGGTTTAGAAAAGAACCGGAAAGAAAACGAATCGGAAGAGAAGAAAAGAATCGAAACGATTAGAAGAAAACGATCCGAGGAAAAGAGACGCGGGGCAACCTCCGGCGAGGTTCCGGCGTGGGGCTCCGGCGGCGGCGGCGTAGGGCGGCGGCGGCGGCTAGGTGCGGCGGCGGCGGCTAAAGGCGGCGGCGGCGGGTGTGGGGCGCGGCGTGGGGTGTGGGGCGCGGCGTGGGGTGTGGGGCGCGGCGTGGGGTGGAGCTCTAGGCTTTGGGTTTGTTGATTTAGAGGGGGGGGTGCTTGGGTATTTATATTGGGGAGGGGTGAGGAGACTTGGGGTAAGGGACAAGAAATAGACTAGGATTAGGAATCCTAGATGAAAAAGAAAAACGGAATAAAGGAAAAAGGCTAAGAATCCTACTAGGATTCGGTAGAAGCAAGAGGCGAGGCGGCAGCCTCCTGGCCTTGCGCTGGCGCGCCTAGACGCATGGGTGCAGCGGTGGCTGGGGCTGTGGCCGGCCTGGGCCTTGGCCTGCGGTAAGTCTTTTTTTTTATAAACGGTTCAGCGCGCAGAAAAAAACAAAAAAAAACAAAAAGAGATCTAAACGAACTCCGAAAAAGTCTAAAGTAAATTTTCCCCGACTCCTAAAAATGAGCCGAACAAAATGAACTTTACTCCGGACCTAAAATGCAATTTTAGAAAACGCGCATTTTTCCCTATCCAAATAAAATGCAAATAAACTCCGGCAAAACCAAAATTGATCTATTTATTAAATCTTCATTTTTCCTAAATTTGGGAAAGTCATATTATTCCCTCTGTCATATATATTGACACCGGAAAATAATTGAAGATAAAATAAATAAATCAAATGATCCTCTTTTTTCAAAATTTGAGAAAACTCAAATATGAAAAACGAAATCTCCAACTCTCTCCAAGGGTCCTTGAGTTGCGTGAAATTTCTAGGATCGGCCAAAATGCAAGAAAATATGATATGCATGATGATCTAATGTATAACATTCCAAATTGAAAATTTGGGATGTTACAAACCTACCCCCCTTAAGATGAATCTCGCCCTCGAGATTCGGGTTGGCTAGAAAATAGGTGAGGGTGGTCCTTGAGCAAATCTTCTTCTCTCTCCCAGGTGGCTTCATCCTCTGAGTGGTGGTTCCACTGAACTTTGCAAAACTTGATAACCTTGCTGCGAGTAACTCTGCTGGCATAATCGAGAATCTTGACTGGCTTCTCCTCATATGTTAGGTCATCCTTTAACTGAATCGCTTCGAGTGGCACGGTATCTCTTAGCGGGATATCCGCCATCTCGGCGTGACATTTCTTCAGCTGAGAAACATGGAATACATCGTGAACTCCTGACAGTCCCTCTGGTAATTCCAACTTATAAGCGACTTCTCCCATACGTTTCAAGATCTTAAACGGTCCAACGAAACGCGGTGCTAACTTTCCCTTAACTCCAAAGCGCTTAACTCCTCGAAGTGGGGATACTCGGAGATAAACTCTGTCTCCGGTTTCGTAAACTGTCTCCTTGCGTTTTGAATCTGCGTAGCTCTTCTGCCTGGACTGGGCTACCTTGAGCCTATCGCGAATCAACTTAACTTTCCGTTCAGACTCCTTAATCAAATCTGGTCCAAAGAATTGACGATCTCCAACTTCGTTCCATGACAACGGTGTCCTGCACCTCCTTCCGTATAAAGCTTCGAAAGGTGCCATCTTCAAACTGGTTTGATAGCTGTTGTTATAAGAAAACTCCGCATACGGCAAGTTATCGTCCCAGCTAGATCCATAATCTAGTGCACAAGCTCTCAGCATATCCTCCAAAATCTGATTGACTCTCTCGGTCTGTCCATCTGTCTGCGGGTGAAAAGTTGTGCTGAACTCTAGTCTGGTTCCTAAAGTTTCATGCAACTGATTCCAAAACTTTGAGGTAAATTGGGTTCCTCTATCTGACGATACTCCTCGGAACTCCATGCAAACAAATGATTCTAGTCATGTATATCTTTGCCAACTTAGCACTGGTGTAAGTGGTCTTAACTGGAATAAAATGTGCTACCTTCGTCAAACGATCAACTACTACCCATATCGAGTCATAGCCTGCTTTCGTCCTGGGTAGTCCTGTGATAAAATCCATGCCTATCTTATCCCACTTCCATTCGGGTATCGGCAATGGTTGTAACAATCCTGCTGGCTTCTGATGCTCTGCCTTTACTCTCTGGCATACGTCACAAACTGCTACATATGCTGCAATATCCTTCTTCATTCCGATCCACCAGAATGTTTCCTTCAAATCCAAATACATCTTGGTATTCCCTGGGTGAATCGAATACGGTGAATCATGTGCCTCTTGCAAAATCAACTTCCTGATCTCCGGGTCATTGGGCACATAGACACGGTCTTCAAACCATAAGGTATCGTGCTCATCCTCACGAAATCCTTTTGCTTTTCCTTCACTCAATTTCTCTTTTATAGCCGCAATCTCCTTGTCAGATTTCTGAGCTTCTCTGATTCTATCCATCAATGTTGACTGAATCTCCAATGCTGCTACATAGCCTCTCGGACTATTTCCAAACATAGTTCATGAAGGTTTTCTGCTAACTCCTTGGGTACTTTCCCTGTCATTAAGGTATTGACATGGCTCTTACGGCTCAATGCGTCAGCTACTACATTAGCTTTTCCGGGATGGTAATGCAATCTCATGTCATAATCCTTGATGAGCTCCAACCATCTCCTTTGTCTGAGGTTCAACTCCTTCTGCGTGAAAATGTACTTCAAACTCTTGTGATCCGTGTACACCTCACAATGATTTCCAATGAGGAAATGTCTCCACGTTTTCAATGCATGCACTACGGCTGCTAACTCCAAATCATGCGTGGCATAATTCAACTCATGGGGCTTCAGTTGCCGTGAAGCATACGAAACAACTCTTCCTTCCTGCATAAGCACTGCTCCAAGTCCTCGACGTGAAGCGTCGCAATACACCTCATAATCCTTGGTCTGATCTGGCAAAATCAATACTGGTGAGGTAACCAAACGTTTCTTCAACTCCTGGAAACTAGCCTCACACTCCTCAGTCCAATTGAACTTAGTATCCTTCTTCAACAATTCAGTCATAGGCTTTGCAATCTTTGAAAAGTTCTCAATGAATCTCCGGTAGTATCCTGCGAGTCCAAGAAAACTCCGGATCTCTCCAACTGTCGTTGGTGATTCCCATTCGGTTACGGTCTCAACCTTAGTGGGGTCAACTGCTATACCTTCTCCGGATATAACATGTCCAAGAAATCCAACTTCCTTCAACCAAAACTCACATTTGCTGAATTTGGCATATAACTGATGTTCCCTTAGTTTCTCCAAAACCAAACGCAAATGTTCCTTATGCTCCTCTTCATTCTTTGAATAAACCAGGATGTCATCAATGAACACTACGACGAACTTATCCAAAAACTCCATAAACACTTTGTTCATCAGGTTCATAAAATAGGCAGGTGCGTTAGTCAATCCAAATGACATAACGGTATACTCATACAGTCCATATCTCGTGGTGAATGCTGTCTTAGGTATGTCCTGCTCTCGAATCTTCGACTGATGGTACCCTGATCGCAAATCAATCTTGGAAAACACTTTAGCTCCTTGCAAATGATCAAACAGATCATTGATCATTGGCAGTGGGTACTTGTTCTTGATGGTTACTTCATTCAATCCCCGATAATCTACAACCATCCTTCATGATCCATCCTTCTTTTCCACTAGAAGTACGGGTGATCCTCAAGGCGAAGAACTTGGGAGAATGTAACCTTTTTCCAATAACTCCTTAATCTGATTCTTAATTTCCACCAAATCCTTTGCTGGCATCCTATATGGTCTCTTTGATATTGGGCCTGTGCCTGGTAATAACTCAATCAAAAACTCAATGTCTCTATCCGGTGGCATGCCTGGTAATTCCTCAGGAAATACATCAGGAAAATCCTTTACCACCGGTACTTCCTCTTGCACAACTCTTGTTAGGCAGTTTACTTGTGTCCTGTTTGGCACATGCTGGGATACGTACTTGATCCTTCTTCCTTCTGGTGTGGTAAGCAAAACTGACTTACTCGTGCATTCAATGTTCCCTTCATACATTGATAACCAATCCATGCCTAATATCACATCCAATCCTTGAGATTCCAATACTATTAGGTCTGAGGGAAACACATAGTTACCAATCCTTAATGGTAACTGTTCACACCATCTTCTGGCCATAAACTCCGCTCCTGGCGAGGTTACTAGCATGGGTGACCTAAGGGCTTGTGTTGGTAGGTTATATTTATCCATAAATCCCCTTGATATGAATGAATGCGATGCACCAGTATCAAAAAGAACGAGTGCAGTAATTGACTTAACCAAAAACTTACTGAGTACTGCATCGGGCTGATCTTCAACCTCCTCCACATTAACGTGGTTCACCTGTCCTCTATTAAAAGGGTTCGGCTTCTTCCCAGAGCTTCCATTGCCATTTCCATTCTGGCCTTCGGGACATTCATTGGCATAATGTCCGGTCTTGGAACACTTGAAACAAGTGACTTGACTCAGGTCTCTCTTGGTTGGGGTCGATGGGGTGGTTCGATTCTGGCCGTTGCTTCCTCCATTCCCATTTCCATTCTTGTGGCCATTATGGTTGTGCGAGCTACCGCCTCCATGGGTATGCTGAAACTGAAATCCCGGTTTAGGGGTAAAATGGGGCTTCTGCTGGGCTCCAGAGTTATACTTCCCCTGTCCATACTTCCTCTTGCGGTTCTCAATCTGCTGTTGCTTCCCTTCAATCATGATGGCACGATCTACCAACTCCTGGTAGTTGTTGAAACTCGCTACCATCAACTGCATGCTAAATTCATCATTCAATCCTTCCAGAAACTTCTCCTGCTTAGCTGCATCCGTAGCAACGTCATCTGGGGCATAACATGCTAGCTTACTAAACTCCTCCACATACTGGCCAACTGTCCTTCCTCCTTGGCGTAAGTTGCGAAACTCATGCTTCTTTATGGCCATAGCTCCTGCTGAAACATGGGCAGTGCGGAAAGCTTGCTGAAACTGATCCCATGTGACAGTGTCTACTGGGTAAGTGGCTGTGAAATTCTCCCACCATGCTGCCGCGGGTCCATCAAGCTGATGTGCGGCAAACTTCACTTTCTCACCATCTGTGCATCCTGAAGTGGTCAACTCCCTTCCTATTTTGCGGAGCCAATCGTCTGCTACTATCGGCTCGGTGCTACTGGAAAACACCGGTGGATTCAGCCTAAGGAAACGGGCTAAGTGGTCAACAGGTGGTGGTGGTGGTGGGTTGTTGTTGTTGTTCTGCTGGTTCTGGACTAACATCTGCATCAATTGATTCTGCTGCTGGATCAACTGAATGAGCTCCGGTGGAAATCCATTGTCATGTCTCGGAGGCATCTGAGGGTTTAGAAAAGACGAGATATAAGAATAGAGAGGGTCTAAAGGGAAAACACTACCCCAATGCACATGAGGCAAATGCACACAAAATCACTTCAATCAATCAAACAAGGGCTTACAACGGTCTAACTATCGCAAAAGTGCTCGAACTATTTGTTTACATGGGGGAATACTACTACTATCTGGTGGTCATCTAGAAATTTGAACCGGTGGAAGACTCCATGATATCTGCTCCAGCTTCGTCTTCAAAGTCGGGTTCACTTGGATCCGAATCGGTGTCGTCGATGATGATGTAGTTGTCTGGACATGCGACGTACTCGTCTTCCTCCTGGGATCCTAACTTCCTCTTGAGTTCTTCAATCTCCTGCTTAAGATCGTTATTGTGCCTCGCTAGAGCTACGATCTCATTCATGTAGTCCTTGCGTGTAGACTTCAGTTCTCCTTCTAGATCGATGATCCTTGCCTTTGCATTCTTCAACTCTATCATGTCATTGCACATCTGATTCTCGTGGCGTCGGATGTGCTGGTTTAACTCTTGGATGAAAGATGCAATGGATCTATCCTTCTTGGTGCTGACTAACTCCCATTGTTCATCTCGGCGTCCGCAAATCTGGTAGATAGTGTCCTTAAGGTCTTCTTGGTAAACTTCTCCAATGCGTCCTATGGTGATACGAGCTGCCATGCTCCTTCCTAGACTCCAGGTTGGTGCATTGAAAACACTATCTATGGGCTTCGTGATTTGCGCGAATGTCCTTCCCGGAACGTGAGCTTGAATCTTCCAGCGCTCCTCTTCAGGCAGAGTGGCGTTGAAGGTTCCCGTGAAGCTTGGTAATCCAATATTCAGGTACTTGGTGACTTCCTTCAGGTGAAATCCAAATGGTGTGCCTTCATCCGGTTGAGCGTACTTAATCTTCGCGTTCGTCATCCTAAAGAGTAGAAAAGATGAGGAGTTAGAAAATGAGAAGAGAATGGTGATCTATGGCTTTAACTTAGTGGTCGTGTCCTACAGTCAGCGTGTGCTCTGATACCATCTCTGTAGCGACCTGACCCGAATGGATCACGTCTACTGTGCTATGGTGTCATCCCTGGATCAGTAATGCTGACACCACACAGTACATCGAGGCTTTACAGCAGAGTTGCAATCACACACTTATTACATCGATGGCTCAAAAGGAACTTATTACAATAAATATGGCTTAAGGCCATATTATAAAGATAACAGCGGAAGACTTGGAAGATAAATGGGTCCATCAACTCCAACGGCATCACTGAGTATAGGGCCATGACCTAAAAACACCTCAATCATCGTTTGAAAAGTTTGCAACATTAACGTTGCAGCCCGAAAACGGGTCAGCACATGGAATATGCTGGCAATGTAACACATAGAGAGTAATGGAATGAAACAGCTATACTATATGCATGTTTGGCTGGTGGAAAGCTCTATGGTTACAGTTTTGCGTAAAGCCAATTTTTCCCTACTGCAAAGGAATAAATTTATTTAACTATCATGGTGGTTGTGAAACATTGAGAATGGTTGACAGCATTCTCAATCCCAATTAAAAATAATTAAAACCCAACAATATTAATTAGAAGTAACATGATGAGATTCACATGATATTCAAGTACTAGATACTCAAGTTGTCCATAACCGGGGACACGGCTAATCATGATTAGTTTGTACACTCTGCAGAGGTTTGCGCACTTTTCCCACAAGACTCGATCGCCTCCGTTGGATTTCTCGCACTACATGGTGTTTGAGAAGCGGATGACCGAGACACAGTCTTTCAGAAGCGCTAGCACCTTACATGTGGGGTAGACCGTACCACCTATAACCCCTACATCTGCTAGTCCACCCCGTAAGAGTTCGCACAACTTAGTCAACTATGCCAGAGCCCATAATGGCATGTGGCTGCACACGAAAGTTTCTAGCATGAAAGATCTTATGATCCCTTTGAGCCTGGGTGGCGGTCCGAAAAAAAACAGGCAAGTCCTGATAGACATCAGGTGCCTCAATCCACCCAGATGTGTGTTTAAGTTGCCACCTTAGATAAACCATTAAAAATTAATAAACTCACATCTGTCATGGATATCACTCACCCAATCCACGTCTACTAGCATAGCATGGCGTAATAAGCAAACGTAGAAGTAACTCCCAAGGGTTTGATAATAATACAGGTAATAGGTACTACCTCATCTACTTCCCATCCCACAATTTAATTAGATCCTAATCATGCAATGTGAGAGGATTGATCTAATGCAATAAAACATGGGTTGTAGAAAAAGTATGATCAAAGTGTTACTTGCCTTGCTGATGATCCGCGAGACCTAGGGTTTCGAAGTAACAAGCGGCGCAATCCGGGTAATCTATCGCAGACAAACAACAAGCATACAATAAGTACTCATATAATGCACAGGTAAAACTCGAACAAAAGAAGGAACCAGATAGTTCAACTTAAGAACTCCGGTTGCACAGAAAGAAAGAACCGAACAAAGAAACAAACGGCGAAAGAATACAACTCGGTTCTAGCAAGTTGAAACTAGGTCAAATTTTACCGGCGCAAAAACTTGTTTAAGTTGATTAGATGGAATGGTGGTTTCGAGATGAAACTCCAGGCGCTTGAATCACCTGATTCTGATAAACGAGCGAGAAGAAAGACTAGAACGAAGATCGGATCTGAGATTGCGATCGCGGAATAAATCCGACGAAAAGAAAAAGAAAAATGGTTAAACAAACGGACGTTCGTTAACCTAGAAGAATCCGGTGATCACGTTCCTTAGGACGAACGGTCCGAAAGAAGAACGAAAACCAATCTAGGGTTTCGGAAAAAGAGATCGAAACGAAAAACCGATCTAGAAAACCGGAACGGTTTAGAAAAGAACCGGACAGAAAACGAATCGGAAGAGAAGAAAAGAATCGGAACGATTAGAAGAAAACGATCTGAGGAAAAGAGACGCGGGGCAACCTCCGGCGAGGTTCCGGCGTGGGGCTCCGGCGGCGGCGGCTAGGTGCGGCGGCGGCGGCTAATGGCGGCGGCGGCGGGTGTGGGGCGCGGCGTGGGGTGTGGGGCGCGGCGTGGGGTGGAGCTCTAGGCTTTGAGTTTGATGATTTAGAGGGGGGGTGCTTGGGTATTTATATTGGGGAGGGGTGAGGAGACTTGGGGTAAGGGACAAGAAATAGACTAGGATTAGGAATCCTAGATGAAAAAGAAAAACGGAATAAAGGAAAAAGGCTAAGAATCCTACTAGGATTCGGTAGAAGCAAGAGGCGAGGCGGCGGCCTCCTGGCCTTGCGCTGGCGCGCCTGGGCGCAGGGGCGCAGCGACGGCTGGGGCTGTGGCCGGCCTGGGCCTTGGCCTGCGGTAAATCTTTTTTTTTATAAACGGTTCAGCGCGCAGAAAAAAACCAAAAAAAACAAAAAGAGATCTAAACGAACTCCGAAAAAATCTAAAGTAAATTTTCCCCGACTCCTAAAAATGAGCCGAACAAAATGAACTTTACTCCGGACCTAAAATGCAATTTTCGAAAACGCGCATTTTTCCCTATCCAAATAAAATGCAAATAAACTCCGGCAAAACCAAGATTGATCTATTTATTAAATCTTCATTTTTCCTAAATTTGGGAAAGTCATATTATTTCCTCTCTCATATATATTGACACCGGAAAATAATTGAAGATAAAATAAATAAATCAAATGATCCTCTTTTTTCAAAATTTGAGAAAACTCAAATATGAAAATAACGAAATCTCCAACTCACTCCGAGGGTCCTTGAGTTGCGTGAAATTTCTAGGATCGGCCAAAATGCAAGAAAATATGATATGCATGATGATCTAATGTATAACATTCCAAATTGAAAATTTGGGATGTTACAGGGTATAAGCTTCTCACAAAATAGAGCTTCTCACAACAAGCATGATGGTTTCGATAGGGAATGTACCACCTTTGGGGACGGAACGATATCCGTTGCCTCTTATTGCTTTCAAAAAAATTCTAGTGTCAACAGAGAACAACAGGAGCGTTGTGTTTAATCTTGGAAATTTTCGGGGTTTGTTTGGCCTATTTTATACATTAACTGGTTTTTCTTGGCATTTTACGTGCATAATTCAAATTTTAACTACAAGCAAATGCTCCAATGCACCAAAGTTGGTTGAAAAATCGCTTGTGTGTCCTTGGGTGAATTTCTAGGTCCCATGCAAGAGATGGGAATGTATTTCAAACCCCAGGGCACTGTTGATTGCTGGCAAAATGTTGATATACCTGGTTTTTAAATTCTAGTAAATCCAAAACTCGTCTAAAATTCATGAAACTTGGCATGCTATCATGGAGCGGCGTCAACATGCCATGGTGAAAATTTTGTCCCATTTGGGGCAGGTTTGGGTATAAGATTCTCACGAACCAGAGCTTCTCACAAACAAGCATGATGGTTTCGATAGGGAACGTACCACCTTTGGGGACGGGGCGATATCTATTGCCTCTTATTACTTTTAAATATTTTCTAGTGTCAACATAGAGCAACAGGAGTGTTGTGTTTAATCTTGGAATTTTTCGGGGTTCGCTTGGCCTATTTTATACATTAACCGGTTTTTCTAGGCATTTTATGTGCATAATTCAAATTTGAACTACAAGCACATGCTCCAATGCACCAAAGTTGGTTGAAAAATCACATGTGTGTCCTTGGGTGAATTTCTATGTCACATGCAAGAGATGGGAATGTATTTCAAACACCGGTGCACTGTTGATTGCTGGCAAAATGTTGAGATACCTGGTTTTTAAATTCTAGTAAATCGAAAACTTGTCTGAAATTCATGAAACTTGGCATGCTATCATGGAGCGGCATCAACATGTCGTTGTGAAAATTTTGTCCCATTTGGGGCAGGTTGGTTTATAAGCTTCTCACAACAAGCATGATGGTTTCGATAGGGAACGTACCACCTTTGGGGACGGGACGATATCCGTTGCCTCTTATTGCTTTCAAAAAAACTCTAGTGTCAATGTGGAACAACAGGAGTGTTGTATTTAATCTTGGAATTTTTCGGGGTTCGTTTGGCCTTTTTTATACATTAACTGGGTTTTCTAGGCATTTTATGTGCATAATTCAAATTTGAACTACAAGCACATGCTCCAATGCACTAAAGTTGGTTGAAAAATGACATGTGTGTCCTTGGGTGAATTTATAGGTCCCATGCAAGAGATGGGAATGAAATTCAAACACCAGGGCACTGTTGATTGCTAGCAAAACGTTGAGATGCCTGGTTTTTAAATTCTAGTAAATCCAAAATCGTCTAAAATTCATGAAACTTGGCATGCTATCATGGAGCTGCATCAGCATGCCATGGTAAAAAAATTGTCCCATTTGGGGCAGGTTCGGGTATAAGCTTCTCACAAACCTGAGCTTCTCACAACAAGCATGATGGTTTCGATAGGGAGTGTCCCACCTTTGGGGACGAAATGATATCCATTGCCTCTTATTGCTTTCAAAAAATTTCTAGTGTCAACATAGAACAACAGGAGTGTTGTGTCAATTATTTTTGATTTTTTGGGGTTCGTTTGGACATTTTTAGGCATTAACTGGGTTTTCTATGCATTTTATGTGCATAATTCAAATTTCAACTACAAGCATATTCTCCAATGCACTAAGGTTGGTTGAAAAATCGAATTTGTGTCCTTGTGTGAATTTCTAGGTCCCTTGCAGGAGATGGGAATGAAATTCAAACACCAGGGGCATTGTTGATTGCCGGCAAAACGTTGAGATGCCTGGTTTTTCAATTCTAGTAAATCCAAAACTCGTCCGGAATTCATGAAACTTGGCATGCTATCATGGAGCGGCATCAACATGCCGTGTTAAAAAAATTGTCCCATTTGGGGCAGGTTCGGGTATTTGCTTCTCACAATCCAGAGCTTCTCACAACACGCATGATGGTTTTGGTAGGGAACGTCCCACCTTTGGGGATGAAACGATATCCATTGCCTCTTATGGCTTTCAAAAAATTTCTCGTGTTGTGTCAAATTTTGGGATTTTTTGGGGTTCGTTTGGACATTTTTATGCATTAACTAAGTTTTCGATGCATTTATGTGCATAATTCAAATTTGAACAACATGCACATGCTCTAGTGCATATAAATTGGTTGGAAAATCAAATATGTGTCCTTTAGTTCATGCTTAGGTCCCACGCAAGAAATGGGAATGAATTTCAAACACCAGGGCACCGTTGATTGCCGGCAAAACATTGAGATGCCTGGTTTTTAAATTCTAGTAAATACAAAACTCGTGTGGAATTCATGAAACTTGTTATGCTATCATGGAATTGCACCCGACATGCTATGGCATTTCTCGTGTTCATTTTGGGAGAAGGCGCACTCGAATAATGACAGCCAACAAAGGCATTTTGAAAAAAATAGCTGTCACTTTAATATCTCAAACATTTGTATAATTCAAACCGTGTGCGTTCTGTTAACCATTCACGTGACACCAGGTGTCTTGGTTTTAACGGTTGTAGGAGGTGCCTTGTGGACAGCTGCTTAACCTTCACTGAACGGGAGGCATGCGAGCGCAGTCCGATGCGCAGGCTGACCAGAGGCGTGCAAGCTGTCCTCCAATGCGCAGGCTCACCGGGAAGCGTGCGAGTTGTACGTTGCACACGCTCACTAGGAAAGGGGGCCCTTTAACTTCCATGGCCGACCTTACTCTCCATTAATGGCCCCGAGCCACTGTTTAATACGGCCGGCCTTACTGTTCGCCTCCCATTCCTCTCCCTCCCGCACACCTCCACCAACGCCATGGCGCAGAATGATAATCTGGCACTAGTCTTCAAGTTTGGTGAAGTCAACTGCGAGCCGGAGGAGATTGAAAATAAGGAGGAATGGGGCCTCATGGACATGGCCCAAAAGGAGCTGGCCGCGGCGGTTGCTGCCCCCGCTCCCGTCCCAGCTCCCATCCCCGTGCCCGCACTAGCGACCATCTCCGTAGCATTGACGGGCTGGTCGCTGAGCACTATTGCAGAGCTGGAAGCTGCAGGCGTCAGCGAGGTCTCAGCGGACCCGCCCGACCTCGTCTACATGCCAGTGCCAGCGCCCGTGCCCGTGACCGTGCATGCCCCTCCACCCACCATGGCGCCGACCCCCATGTGTTTGGCTGCACCCGCCGCGCCCGTGCCCCTGCCTGTGCGTGCCCCTCCACCTATCGTGGCGTCGGTCCACGTGCGTTTGGCTGCACCCGCCGCGCCCGTGCCCGTGCCTGTGCGCGCGCCCCCCTCAGCGGCATGGGACACTGCCGTGGACCGCTACCTCTCAGCGGAGCTAGTTGCCATCCTCTCGTGCCCTGCCCGTCGATCACGCGATGACATGATGTTTGATTTACAAGTGAAGAACACTTTGTGCTGCCTTGAAGACTTCAACAACGGCGTCCCGGAGGACGACAACGACAACGACGGCACGGCACGCCGCCTCTGCTGCCAACGAAAATAGTTTTTTTGGGGTTTAATACCGTATCTCGAATTCTCGATCATATGAATATAAATTCGCAGTGTGACTGAATGAAAGATATGGTTTCAACGAACTTGCGTTTTTCTCTCTTAATGTACAGACTTATCAAATGATTTTCTTTTGAAAAAAACATCAATGTTTTTTAAAAATAAAACACTCATCGCAAACGTTTTAGTTAGAACACCCGTATGCATACCGATAGCTTCCCCAGGAAGCCAAGGGAAACTGTGCCAAGAAGGATTTCTGCATCCCTTCAATGCAAATGGTTGTTTTGCATGACCCATGTGCAAGCACGTACAAACAATTGGGTAAGATTTGTATATCTGTCATTTTGGGTATGTTGCCATTTGTTAAACTAGAAAGATTGACATTTGTTTGTCTAGTAACATTGCCATTTGTCAACCTTGTAACACTGCGATTTGTAAAAATATGCAGCTACAAATCACTAGCACTATCTAATTTTTGCAACTAAAATCACTAGCACTGTTCATATGTACACCGCGTGAGTTGATGGACGCATATGCAAATGTACCATTTATTACATACAACAAGTCATCAACCCTCAACGAGAACGAGGATACACGTTGGATTATAGATCATTTCCAACAAAACATTCTAGTAAAGTTTTTCTCACACAACAAATAACAAAGCGATGAAATGAACTTCAGCTCAACCACTCGTCGGTGTTGCAAACGCTTGCTCTGAACCAGAAGTGATTCTCTGGGAAGGGCTAGCTACTGTCAATATCGAGACCAACGCAGGACTGATCATCGAGGCTGAAGCGGCCTATGTCAGGAGCCATATTGGGACGGTAGGGAAGCATATTAATATCCGAGGTATAGATACAGTTGCTTCTCATAAATGGTAGTAACGTTGTGTCAACAGCAGCTGGATCGCCTTCCACCATCATTGCATAGTTTTGTCCAAGGAAGAGCGAGTTTCCTCCAAGACTTTCAATACTGAACCAGGGAGATGGTGTTGGCGCTAGTACACTAGTATGCATCCCGAATACCCTGCAAAGGATGTTGGAATAGGTCCAGAGAGTGCGACCATGCGAGACAACACCTACTTCCTTAGTAACATCAGAAGTGCTCTGTATACAGACAAGAAGAGGTGATCCATTGGAATAAGTTGCCAGGCGCCACAGAGTATATGGGTCCCGCTCGTCCTCATGCTTGTAAAAAAATTCAAGTATAGGTGGTGGAATCTTCACTGGACCTTGGAAACACAAGAAGGTTAATTAGTAAAGGGAAACTAGCTAACCCGCATGCATGTGGATGAAACAATTATAATTACGGTGGAAGACAAACGTATCGAAAGCATCAGGATTCCATGCAAAAACAGTACCATGAGTGGTGGCAGCAAACACAAGACCCTTGTACTAAATTGCATCACAGTACTCATCCGTGTACAGAAATTGATTTTTGAGCAATATCCATCGAGGCATGGAAGTAAGGATGGCAACAAGCTTGTTGAAGATAGCAACAACTTCATAGTTCATGTAATCCCAAGAGCGGTTGGGAACTCAACAATTTGCTATCTACCGTAGATGACAGTCAACATGATCGTATTTGAACTCACGTAGAATACCGGTGTACTCAACCTTTGGGCAGTCGTCTGAGATTTTTCAAAGTGGAATCCGGTGATGAGTGTACACATTCACAAGTTCCCACTCGCAGTTGTACCCAATATAAACAACCCAATCTACAGTTGCGCCTGCCCAAGCCTTTCCCTAAAGCGATGGCATCTTAACATCATACGTATCATTATCAAGCGGCATCAACTTACACAAGGCAAGGCTACCCTCGTCCCCGTGCCAGTCAGCAGGGTCACGTCGAAGAAGATAGGGGAGATCAAACCACTCTTCGACACTTGGGTTCCTTGTAATGATGTTATTAGTTGAGTTGAGAATGGTCTTGAACGAACCTGCCATCCTAGCCGAGGTGATGATGTCGCACCAATCAATGAGCTCCTCCACCGCGTCATCATTCAAATCGGGGAAAGAATAACGGGGCCGTTTCCGGCCTGTTCCCTCCATGGAGAAGATGATCAAACAATGGCAGAAGGAAGGGTGAAGGCAAATGGAGGAGGGAGGAAGAGCTAGTGTGCGGCAGCAGTTCCAAATCGAGAGGGAAAGGAGAAGAGTCGGTGGACAGTTGCCACGGTACACGAAGAGGCGCCTGGGGAGCGAACAGTTGCCATAGAGGTTACACAATGACGACAAGGGCTGAGTGAACCGCATGCGTATATCACACATACCTTGATCTGGCTGACCATTTCTTTTGTGTCGTGACGCGGAGCATCCCAAGGTCATCCCCATGGATCTACCATCGTCTCATCAAGTGCCTACCGGACCCATGACTCGATCACGTGCAAGAGCCCTTGAAACCGAGGTGACATCTCTCCTCTCACAATTCCACTTCGATGCACATGAAGCATGGATACTACCTCATATGGACGATGGAGAAGCTAAGGAGCAAGGACAAGAAGAAGAGGAAGATGGACGAGAAGACGGAGAAGAAGAAGAGCTGCGGGAAAAGTCCCAGCCACCGGACGACCGGTCGGGCCGGACGTCCGGCACCTGAAGCGTCAGTCGAGCCCGAGCCAGCGGACGTCCGGTCCAGACCGGACGACCGGTGCCCCTGCACCCAAGGCCATTGAGCGGACGTCCGGCCCCAACCAGACGACCGACGCGACCGCACCCGAGCCGAAGTCAGCGAAAGTCCGGAGCCTCCGGACGTCCGGCACCCCCATCACAGAGCGGAACCAGCGGACGAACGGAGGACACTGGACATCCGGCAACTCCTGAGACACCGGACAACCGGTCCCCAGTGGACGTCCGGTACCTGTCTGCGCACAGTGTTCGGGCCCGAGGCCCATGTACCCCTTCACTTCGCCCCATTTGCACTTAGACTATAAATAGACCCCCCCCCCCATTCATCCTAGCTAGGGTTAGCGTTGGTTTAGCTCATACTTAGAGATAGAGCTTCGCTCATCCACATCGGATCTACTCCTCGTGAGAGACCGCGGCCTCTTCGGAGAAGATCCACCTTGGATTCAAGACCCCTTTCTAAGGGAAGATCCCCTTGTGGATTCAAGACCTCCTCATGGAGAAGAACCGGTTACCGTGTATCGTCCCTAGTTGTTCGTGGATTCGTGTATCGTCCTATGTACTCGAGGATCTAGCCCATGTGTGACTTATTCGTGTCGGTTTAGTGATTTCCTCTTGTGTTTCCCTTCCATTCATCCTCGTGTTCTTCGTGTTTTCCCCGGGATCCGCTCCTTTCGTGAAAGATCGGGCGATTAGGGTCTCTACCCTACATCATCTTGGTATCATGAGCAAGGTTGATCACGATTTAGGAGCCCCCTCTTCATTTTTCTAGCTTGATTTTTTTGCTTTTTTCGTCCCAATCCGAAAATCCCCACAAAAATAGCCCAAATTTTTTCTTGTGTTTTGTGAGTTTTGATGATGTTTTGTTGGTTTTGATCCATGAATTTGTTGTGTTGCAAGTGGATCTCGCCTTCCCCCACCATTTCCACCTCGAAATCCCTCCCAAAATCCCCAAAATCACTTCCCGGATCTGAAATCTCGCGTTGACCCCGACCACCGGACGACCGTCACTTCACCGGACGTCCGGCGACCCAAGAAGCACCGGACGTCCGACCTTACCGGACGACCGGCGACCGGACATCCTTCCACCTCCGGACGACCGCTACTTCCACCACATCATCCGTTACACCACCTCCAACTTCCGCAAACCATTCCAATATCCCAACCCACAGCACCTCTTAACCGCTACCTACTCCGACGGTTTTGGTCGCCTTTGGTTTTGAGAATTTGAGTTGCGGTACCATACCCTTTTGTGTTTCGGCTATCTAGGTACGGTTCGACATCGACATCACCGCCGCTCATCTTCGCCATGGACGCGCCATCAACAACGACCACCTCGACTACGACTTGGTATTCGTGCCTCCATTTTGACACCATACCGGAAGCAAGACCGGTAACTTCATCTTGATATTGGACATATCACTCTTGCCATTACATTGATAGCCATCATCGCCTTACTCCTTTGCGTTGCTTACCCATTGAGACTAGCCATTGAGTATTGTCGGCAACGAGACTTGTGCACTTTAGTGACCATACTTCCCATAGCATACATACATACATCATTGTTGGCTATATTGGTATCATCTCTTGTGTCACAAAGTTGTCATCGCATACTCACTTGCTATCTTGGTTCGTCAAGCATTGCATGAGAAAAGAGATCAAACATCAAAGAGCTAACCAAGCTTTAAGCAAAGAGGAAAGATGAGCAAAGAGCTTTTAAGAAATAACCATAGCATCTTACAACATTAAGATTGTCATACTCGATCATCTTGGATCATATCATAGCAACACCTTGCATAAAACATATTTGGGATAGAAGTCGTTGCATTTTTGCTAAGTAGCTTGTGCACAAGTTCTTGTATCCGCCTATCGTGCAATCATGCTAGCGTCTCTCTAGTGTTGTGCAACAAGAGCATTTTTTGTGGATTCCACATTTTGGCTCACCCTTGGTTGCACAACCCCACTTATCTTTTTGTGTGTGTGTTTCCATGTACCGTATATGCTTGGTCTACTTGTTACATTGCATCTTGCGAATCTTCTCCAACATTATTGAATCTTGCTTACATTCACATTAAAAATTGTGCCACCATCCTAACCAAGCTCCACGATAAGCTTTTACTTGTGTAGGTGTGAGAAACCGACGAGAATTCGTACCAATTGGGCTATTTCCTTGTCCTACATTGGAGTGATCATCGATTCACTTTCAACTTCGGTCAAGGTACATTTGGTATTCGTTCTTCTCTTTCTACCACTCACACTTGTCTTGGAATGATGGATAGGCCAAGTACTTCTACCAACCCACTCTTCATGGAGCAAGACGATGACATGAACTCCTTCGTCACCAAGAGTCATCTCTTTGGTGCACAACGTGCTTTGCATCAAGAGCAACAAGCTATGAGTGAACGCATCGACAACCTTGCCGCCGACTTGCGACTTTCCGAGCAACGTACAAGGGACTACTTCAACCACAAGCTCGATGATCACAAGCAAGAGAATGACGCAAGGATGGACGAGATTCGCGCTTTGTTGCTCAAACGCTCTTCTTCCACTTCAAGAAGTAGCCGCTCAAGTCACCATTCCGACTCATGTACACCGACATCAAACACTCTTCGTCGAGCCGCGCGCACCGACCGTCAAGCAAACCTCAATCCGCTTTGGGACACCGACTCTCAAGAGCGCCAACGACGTCAAGCCGAAGAAGCCTTTGCACTACCTCGAGAACGACAACAACAACGCCAACATGAAGTGGAAGAACACGCACGTCTACACCAAAATGAACAAAATGCCGAGGCTCAACGTCAAGAACAACAACTCCGTGACACTCAAGCACTTGAGGCGTAACAAGCTCTATGCAATGTGAGTCGAGCCGTTGCCAACCAAGGCCGACAAGCCCGTGAAGAAGAGGAAGCAATTCGCGAAGAAAATCACAAACGACGATTTCAAGCTCGCATGCATCGTCTCGTTCCCCCTCGAGCTCGACGCGTTCCTCCACAAGCTCTCCAAGACCATCAAGTTCATCAAGAGCATGACGACAATGGGAATCCTCCTCGACAAGAGCATCACGGGGTTGACAACCCTCCGCGTCAAGAGCACCACGAGTTGGACAATCATCTACAACATGGGCGTCATCATCCCCGACCCCAACACAATGAAGAGCAACGCTATGGCAAGCTCAAGTTCACCATGCCCAAGTTCAACGGAAGCAACGATCCCGAAGAATACCTTCCAAGACTATGTCCTCATTTGGTGGGAACAAGTCATTGAGCGCCGCGAGGCAAGAGGTGATCCACCTATCACTACTTGGGAACAAATGAAGGATGTCATGAGAGCATGCTTCGTGCCTACCTACTACAACCGCGACCTCTTCAAGAAACTCCAACAACTCAAGCAAGGAACCAAGAGCGTTGAAGAATACTACAAGGAGATGGAGATTGCAATGATAACAGCCAATGTGATGAAAGATGATGAGCAAACTATGGCACGTTTCTTGAATGGACTCAATCATCCTATCAAGAAGATCGCCAACTTCCAACCAAACTCAAATCTCATCGAGCTCGTGCACCAAGCTACCAAAGCGGAACGCCAAGTGCAAGATGATTTCAAGTATGCCACATAACCAAACTTCAACGACTCCAACACCGACTACAAAACCGTCTACTTCCAACATCGACAAGTCGACTTCCAAGAAAGCTTCGCCTACTACAAGCAACTTCAAGCCGAGAGCTTCATCAATCATCAACCCCTACCGATGAGACCGTCAGGACAAGTTCCCTCAAGTGTTTCACTTGCGAAGGCCGAGGCCACAAGTCCTATGAGTGCACCAACAAGCGCACCATGATCTTCAACGACGATGGCACTTATGATTCCATGAGCGAAGGAGAAATGGAAGCCCTTGAGCAAGTCGCCATCCACCGCCAAGTGAACAATGAAGAAGAACAAGTCTTTTGTGATGAAGACTCATGTCCGGCACTTGTTGTCTCAAAAGTATTGACTCTCCAACATCACTAAGAAGAAGACCAAAGATGCACCATATTTAACACCAAGGCCGGCATCAATGGACGATCCGTCAAGGTCATCATCGATGGAGGGAGTTGTCACAATCTCGCAAGTGAAGAACTTTGCTCCAAGCTCCAATTGCCCAAGACGAAGCATCCACATCCATACAAAGTGCAATGGCTTAGTGACTCCGGCACTATCCAAGTCGAGCACCGAGTACAAGTCTCCTTCAAAATCGGCGCCTACGAAGACACCTTGGAGTGCGACGTCATCCCAATGACCGTTTTCCATCTTCTCCTTGGACGGCCATGGCAATTCGATAGAGGAGTCGTCCATAGTGGGCATACCAACCACTATAGCTTCAAGATGCAAGGAAAGGAGTTTGTATTATGACCGATGTATCCAAGCCAAGTGTTCGCCGATATGCAAACCACCCATCGTGGAGAGAATAGTGAGAGAGTGAGCCACCAAAAAGAGAGTGAGCGCCACAAGCCCAAATTGAGTGCCTCCACGATGAGTGACAACAAGAACCTAGTTCTATTTGCCACCAAACGTGAGATGAGAGAAGTGTGTGAGAACCCATCTAGTGTCCTACACTACATCCTCGTGTGCAAGGACAATACACCACAAACTAACACTTCTCACACTCTTCCTCTAGTGTTGTATTCTCTTTTGCAGGAACTTCAAGATGTTTTCCTTGATGAGCTACCTCCGGGACTACCTCCACTACGAGGCATTGAGCACCGCATCGACCTCATCCCCAGAGCACCGCTTCCGAACAAAGCTCCCTACCGCGTCAACCCCGAAGAAACCAAAGAAATTCAAAGGCAAGTAAAGCATCTCATAGACTATGGTCATGTGCGTGAAAGTTTGAGCCCTTGTGCCATACCAGTCATTCTTGTGCCAAAACGTGACGGTAGCTTTCGCATGTGCTCCATTGTAGACCTATCAATGCTATCACCGTTCGCTACAGGTACCCCATTCCACGCCTAGATGATATGCTAGATGAGCTTAGTGGTGCCACTATATTTTCCAAAATTGATCTTAAGACTGGTTACTATCAAATCCGCATACAAGAGGGTGATGAATGGAAAACCGCATTCAAAACCAAGTTTGGTTTGTATGAGTGGTTAATCATGCCTATGGGTCTCTCGGAAGCACCAGGCACTTTTATGCACCTTATGAATCATGTCTTTCGCCCTTACTTTGGTATATTTGTTGTGGTTTACTTCGATGACATTCTTGTGTTTAGCAAATCTATCCAAGAGCATGTCACCCATGTCCGCACCGTTTTGAGGAAAGAGTGTCTCTATGCTAATATGGAGAAATGCCTTTTTGGTGTAGACAAGCTTGTTTTCTTGGGTTTTGTGGTCTCTTCTAAGGGTGTTCATGTAGATGAGTCCAAGATCAATGCTATTAAGACTTGGCCGCAACCAACCAACTTGCATCAAGTGCGTAGTTTTCTTGGTCTTGCGGGTTTCTATCGTCGCTTTGTGAAGGATTTTAGCACCATTGCTTCGCCTTTGCATGCTTTGAGCAAGAAGAATGCGCCATTTATTTGGGTACCCTCCCAAGATACCGCATTCAATGAGCTTAAGAATTTGCTTACTCATGCTCCCGTGCTTGCTTTACCCAACTTCGACAAGCCTTTTGAGATACATTGCGATGCTAGCGGTAATGGCATAGGAGGTGTGTTAACGCAAGAGAAGCGCCCCATAGCTTACTTTAGTGAGAAACTTTCCGGAGCGCAACTCAACTATCCCATCTATGACAAAGAGCTATATGCTTTAGTCCGTGTTTTACATGAATGGGAACATTACCTTCGTCCCCATGAGTTTATCATTCATACCGATCATGAGACTCTCAAGTATCTTAAGGGTCAAACTAAGTTGAACAAGCGTCATGCTAAATGGAGTGAATTCATTGAGTCTTTTCCCTATGTCATCAAGTACATCAAGGGTAAAGAAAACATCGTCGCGGATGCTCTTTCCCGCATATGCATGCTAGTCACGCAACTTGAGTTAGATGTCATTGGCTTCGAGCATATCAAAGAATTGTATGCGCATGATGAAACTTTTGCCACTCCTTATGCCAAGTGTTTGTCGAATACATCATGGGAACGCTATTACATCAAAGACGGCTATTTTATGCGAGCTAACAAACTTTGCATCCCCAAGTCGTCCCTTCGTTTTTTGCTTTTGCAGGAATCACATGGAGGAGGCTTAATGGGACATTTCGGACGCGACAAGACGTTCGCCACGCTCTCGAAGAGCTACTTTTGGCCAAAGATGTTTTGGGACGTCAATCGCTTCACCAACCGATGTTCGACATGCCGCAAAGCTAAGTCCAAAGCTCAATCTCATGGTCTCTATATGCCTTTACCAATTCCATACCAACCTTGGGAGGACATAAGCATGGACTTTGTACTTGGTTTGCCAAAAACTCGCAATGGGAAAGATTCTATATTTGTCGTTGTGGACCGTTTCTCAAAAATGGCACATTTTATTCCTTGTAACAGGATAGACGATGCTTCACATGTTGCTAATCTCTTTTGTAGGGAAATATTGCGTCTACATGGTGTGCCAAAGACTATTGTGTCGGACCGCAACCTCAAGTTCTTGAGTTACTTTTGGAAGACCTTATGCGCCAAGCTCGGAATCAAGCTACTCTTCTCCATGGCGTACCATCCTCAAACCGACGGCCAAACGGAGGTGACGAACCACACACTCTCCGCTCTACTTCAAGTACTCGTCAAGAAGAACATCAAGGAGTGGGAGGAGTGCCTACCTATCGCCGAGTTCACCTACAACCGAGCAAGACACTCAACAACCGGCAAGTCGGCTTTCGAGGTCATTTACGGATTCAACCCATTGTCACCATTGGACATTCTTCCTCTACCACTCCAAGAGCGCATCAATTTGGACGCAAGTGCATGTGTGATACATCTCAAGAAGATGCATGAAGATACAAGAAACACCATCGGGCACCAAGTTCTACGCCTTCCAACCAAGCTCAACTTCAACAAGCAACCTATGGTCTTCAACATTGGTGATCGAGTGTGGCTACACCTTCGCAAGGACTGCTTCCCACAAGAACGCAAATCCAAGCTTCGACCACGAGCGGATGGAACCTTCAAGGTGCTTGCACGCTACAACGACAACGCTTACAAGATCGACCTCCCGCGCGACTAGTACAACGTGAGGGACATCTTCAACGTCAAAGATCTCTCTCCCTTCCATGGTGATGAAGATTTTGACCCGAGGACGGATCTTCCCCAAGGGAGGGGAGATGATGCGGAGCATCCCAAGGTCATCCCCATGGACCTACCATCGTCTCATCAAGTGCCTACCGGACCCATGACTCGATCACGTGCAAGAGCCCTTGAAACCGAGGTGACATCTCTCCTCTCACAATTCCACTTTGATGCACATGAAGCATGGCTACTACCTCATATGGATACCTTGTGCATACTCAGGTACAATGGAGAAGCTAAGTAGCAAGGACAAGAAGAAGAGGAAGATGGACGAGAAGACGGAGAAGAAGAAGAGATGCAGGAAAAATCCCAGCCACCGGACGACCGGCCGGGACCGGACGTCCGGCGCCTGAAGCGTCAGCCGAGCCCCAGCCAGTGGACGTCCGGTCCAGACCGGACGACCGGTGCCCCTGCACCCGAGGCCATTGAGCGGACGTCCGGCCCCAACCATACGACCGGCGTGACCGCACCCGAGCCAAAGTCAGCGGAAGTCCGGAGCCTCCGGACGCCCGGCACCCCCATCACATAGTGGAAACAGCGGACGACCGGAGGACACCGGACGTCCGACAGCTCCTGAGACACTGGACGGCCGGTCCCCAGTGGATGTCAGGTACCTGTCTGCGCACAGTGTTCAGGCCCGAGGCCCATGTACCCCTTCACTTCGCCCCGTTTGCACTTAGATTATAAATAGACCCCCCCATTCATCCTAGCTAGGGTTAGCGTTGGTTTAGCTCATACTTAGAGATAGAGCTTCGCTCATCCACATCGGATCTACTCCTCGTGAGATACCACGGCCTCTTCGGAGAAGATCCACCTTGGATTCAAGGCCCCTTTCTAAGGGAAGATCCCCTTGTGGATTCAAGACCTCCTCACGGAGAAGAACCGGTTACCGTGTATTGTCCCTAGTTATCCGTGGATTCGTGTATCGTCCTATGTACTCGAGGATCTAGCCCATGTGTGACCTATTGTGTCGGTTTAGTGATTTCCTCTTGTGTTTCCCTTCCATTCTTCCTCTTGTTCTTTGTGTTTTCCCTGGGATCCGCTCCTTTCGTGAAAGATCGGGCGATTAGGGTCTCTACCCTACATCATGTTGCCTAATCACAAACAGTTCATCCGAGTGAAGCGTATGTTGTATATCGCACACACCTTCATCTGGCTGCCCATTTCTTTTGTTCGTCCTCATCACAAACAATTCATCCGAGTGAACTGTATGATGTGTATAACACACGCCTTCATCTGGCTGCCCGTTTCCTTTGTTCCTCCTCATCGCAAACAGTTAATTGAACTGAACCATATGCCCTTCATCGCACACGCAACTAAAATCTGAACCGTGTTTGATGCATCCGTCATTGAAAGCGTTTTATACATTTTGACAGTTTTCATACACCACCGTTTGCGATTATTGCATCGCACGTAGTTTCTCGAATAGTCTCTGATCGTAGTGTCATGTTAGCAGCATCCTGCGGTAGTGTCCCTTTGTCATCAGTATGTTACTTGCCTGAGATTCGATCGTCGGTATCATCATACCTAGTTCGATCTCATTACCCGCAAGTCTCTTTACAAGTTTCGTAATGCATCATCCCGTAACTAACTCATTAATCACATTGCTTGCAAGGCCTATAGTGACGTGCATTACCGAGAGAGCCCAGAGATACCTCTCCGATACTCGGAGTGACAAATCCTAATCTCGATCTATGCCAACCCAAGAAACATCTTCAGAGACACCTGTAGAGCATCTTTATAATCACCCAGTTATGTTGTGACGTTTGTTAGCACAAAAAGTGTTCCTTCGGTATTCGGGAGTTGCATAATCTCATAGGTAGAGGAATATGTATAAGTCATGAAGAAAGCAATAGCAATAAAACTTAACGATCATTATGCTAAGATAACGGATGGGTCTTGTCCATCACGTCATTCTCTAATGAAGTGATCCGGTTCATCAAATGACAACACATGTCTATGGTTAGGAAACTTAACCATCTTTGATTAACGAGCTAGTCAAGTAGAGGCATACTAGGGACACTCTATTTTGTCTATGTATTCACACATGTACTAAGTTTCCGGTTAATACAATTCTAGAATGAATAATAAACAGTTACAATGATATAAGGAAATATAAAATAACAACTTTATTATTGCCTCTAGGGCATATTTCCTTCACTAATACGGTGTCGATCTGGCTGTCGGCCACGCCCTGATGCTCTCCCACACTCTCTCCATCTCAGTTCATGCTCCCCTTACCTCCACCCCCGATTCTTGAGGTCAGTCTTGACAGAATTACGATTTGAACATAATTGCATATTTGTTGTGCTGCAGGTAACTAGCGATTCACCGGCGATGCGGCTTGAACTATGTCAGTATTTCCCCCAAAAGTAAGGGATGATGCAGCACAACTACGATAGGTATTTCCCTCAGTGATGAGACCAAGGTTATCGAACCAGTAGGAGAACCATGCAACACTACGTGAATGGTACCTGAACACAAAGAACAAATACTGGCAACCCGACATAAAAGAGGGGTTGTCAATCCTTACCAGGTAAAAAGATAGATAAAATTGTAGTAGATTGGATAAATAGATCTCGTGGGAACGCGAGATAAAATAAATAACAAAAAATTGCAGAAAGGTATTTTTGGGTTTTTGGATTAATAGATCTGAAAATAAAAGCGAATAAAAATAGATCTCAAAGGCAAATATGATAAAGAAGAGAACCGAGGGGCATAGATTTCACTAGTCGCTTCTCTCGAGAAAAATAGCTTACGGCGGGTAAACAAATTATTGTTGGGCAACTGATAGAACTTCAAATAATTATGACGATATCCAGACAATGATCATTATATAGGCATCATGTCCAAGATTATTAGACCGACTCCTGCATGCATCTACTAGTATTACTCCAGACATCGACCGCTATCCAGCATGCATCTACTATATTAAGTTCATGAAAAAACGGAGTAATGCAATAAGAATGATGTCATGATGTAGAGAAGATCTATTCATCTAGGAATAGACCCCATCTTTGTATCCTTAATAGCAACCATACATACGTGTCATTTCCCCTTCTATCACTGGGATTGAGCACCGTAAGATCGAATCCATCACAAAGCACCTCTTCCCATGGCAAGAAAAATCTATCTAGTCGACCTAACTAAACCAATGATTCAAAGAAGAGATACGAGGCTATAAGTAATCATACATATAAGAGATCAAGAGACTCAAATTACTTTCATGGATAAAAACATAGATCTGATCATAAACTTAAAGTTCATTGGATCCCAACAAACACACTACAAAAAGAGTTACATCAAATAGATCTCCAAGAGACCATTGTATTGAGAATCAAAAGAGAGAGAGGAAGCCATCTAGCTACTAACTATGGACCTGTAGGTCTACAATGAACTACTCACGCATCATCGGAGAGGCACCAATGAGGATGATAAACCCCTCTGTCGTGGAATTGTCACTGCAGATGTCCTAGCAGAAGGACTTAATTGTGGATCCATCGCCACTAGGTTAGCTTAAAGGGGTTAAACGGGACAAAGGACACAGAGAGTTTATAATGGTTCGGCCCCTTGAATTGAAGGTAAAGGCCTACTCCAGTTTGGGATTGTATTGCTTGGGTGTCGATTACCAGGGAGCGAATATGCTCGACCTAGTTCTCGATCTCTTGTTTCTTGCCCTAAGCCACCACCAGGCCGTCCCTTTATATACACAGGTTGACGCCCGGCGACTCACGGAGTCCCGGCTGGCTCATAAGGAACGTGTCCGGCTTGGTGACTACTATGCTTGCTAATAGAGGCAAAGGTGTCCCATATTTTGATGAGATGGTGGCTATCATTTTGTAGGAAGTCGACTTTGACGATCCGACTACGAACTTGTGAGGACGTCGTGCCTTAGCAATCGCTACACCAACTCTGAGAGGTTATTGACCACGCCGGAGCATGGTCAACCAGACCATGAAGGTCTGTTTCCTGCAGGCAAACGAAGAACAAGCAAGAAAATAAGATTGCAATCTGGATATTGCGAATATAAGATGAAAGCTTTATTGATCAAGGTGGGGTTCTGTGACGCCTTTTTCTGGTCGTTGAACACAAACGAAGTACGCGAAGTTGCAGCTATGGCGAACTTTTGATCTAAACAAAACCCAAAGTCTAAACGCTTCCCTAAGGGCTGTATATATGGAGGAGAGAGGGGGGAATTTCGTGGCCCTTGGAGGAGGGGTCCGAAACCAACCCTAACTCTTGTTTCCCCACACATACGGACTCTAAAAACAACCTATAATCAAGTATTTCGAAATTACATGGGCCTGGCCCAAAAATAAGGTGATGCAGCACCTAGGATAGCCTCTGGATGAAATTTATGAAGTGTCATCTTGTATATTTCGTCCAAGGCTTCATGCACTCATTATGGTGGCTTCAAAGTCCTGGAATCATCACTTGTAACTCCGTTCTTGTTCCCCTTGCGCATGCCATCATCTCCATGCTTGAACTTTCTCCAAGGTTCATCTTTCTTGTCCAAGCTAGGCCCTTCATTTGTAAGCGAAACAAATGTATCCAATTTAGGTAGCATCATATTCTCATGAACATTAGAAACGTTACCAAGAAATGAAAGTACCTAGTAATTTAATTGGTATGCGCGAGCTCTAGTAATTGGCCCAGTATGTATAACAGCAGGGGCTGTGGGTGTAACAATGGTATTGATGTCCTCATCATCCTCCTCTTCTTGAAATGAAGTCGTCCTCGATGGAAGCTCATCTTCCTCACCCAAATAAGGCTTCAAATCTTCAATGTTAAAATTGGGACTAACCCCAAAATCTGCAGGCAGCTCAAGTTTATATGCATTATCATTTATTTTCTCTAAGACCTTAAAAGGACCATCAGCACGTGGCATTAGCTTTGATTGCGCAAATGAGGAAATCTATCCTTACGCAAATGTAACCAAACAAGATCTCCAGGTGCAAACACAACATGTTTTCTACCCTTATCTCTAGCAAGTTTATATTTAGCATTCATAAGCTCAATGTTTTCCTTAGTTAACTCATGCATTTTTAAAATCAATTCAGGACGTGTATACTCCTTTAGCTCCTTGATTCCTAACGCAAGTTAGAGCCTCTTTAGCATCAAAATTAACCTTCTCTGAAGATGGAAGAGTCAACAAATCAATAGGTGCATGAGTTAGGAAACCATACAAAATTTCAAAAGGGCACATATTCACTACTAGGGAAAACCTTATACACAGAAATTTAGCAGTAGCGCATGTCAAAAATGGGCGCTAGTGCTAAATAGAAGTAGCGGGCGTCCGTTAACCGCGCTACAGATACAATTGTAGTAGTAGCGCGTGCACATGTAAAAGCGCTACCACTAATATTCCCATTGCCAAAACGATAGGCTACACATATAAGTAGTGGTCTTGAGGGAAGCGCACTACCGCTAGGACATAAGTAGAAGCGCGTTTCGTGCGGAGAGCGCTACTGCTAATGGAAATAAAGTAAAATGAAAAAGAAATGGAAAAGTAAATGAAAAGGAAAGAAATAGAAAAAGGAGAAAGGAAAAAAATAAAATGTAGAGCAAAATAAATGACAAAGCGAAAAAAGGAGAAAGGCGTAGCAGTAGCGTTTGTTCGTAAGAGGCGCTATAGCTAACGTAGCTGCAGCGCGTTTCCTAGGCCCCCGTTGTAGAAACAGAAAAGGAAATAAGCAACATGAAGGAAATTACATAGCTATAGCAGTAGCGCGTTTTGTGAAAATCGCTATCGCTAACTTAGCTATAGCGCGTTTCGCGAAAAGCGCTACCCCTAAGTTTGACTTAACCAAAAAGCAGTTTCCCCCCGGCCACCACTTCTCCGCCAAATCCCTCGACCCAGCCCGCTGCCGTCTGCCCTATTCGCCGTCGCCCCACTTTGCCGCCGTCTCCTGCCGACATCGACGCCCCCGGAGCCACCAGAGTTGTGCCGTCGACGCCACCGGAGCCGCCCCCAACGACACCGGAGCCGTGCGGCGTTATCAACGCCACCGGAGCCATAGTAGACGCCACCGGATCCTCCCTCGCCACAACTGCCTCCCTCGCCATCACTTGAGATGCCCCTGCCTCCCTCGCCACCACTGCCTCCCGTGCCACCACCAGAGCCATCCTCTGTAAGCCCCCACCCCTCCTCTCTCTCTCTCTAAATTAGTTAGGTTAATTTAATTAGGAAAAGAATATAGTTAGGTTAATTTAGTTTGGTTAATTAGTTAAGTTCATTTAACAGAGACGCCCCTGCCTCCCTCGCCGTAGGAAAAAATTGTATATGCTTAACTAGGGCAGTAGGGTAGGGTTGTAGTGTTTAATTATGAATGTTTGGAAATTAAGGTTTAACTTGATGTTAACTAGGGTGGTAGGATTTAGTTTAGAGAAAAAAATCAATATGAAAATATAAATTTCTATTAGTGTTGCAAGTCTAGTAGGTTCTTAGTTTTTAGTGAATTTTTATTAGGACAAAAATTTAAGACATAATTTGAGTTCTAGGTTCATAATTTTAGTTCTAGGATTCATCCATCTATATTTGGTTTTTGAATTGAGTTTCAGAGAGCATGAGATTTGTGTAGATTTTCTTGAAGTGTCAAACACTAGGAGATGCAAATTTGAAGTGGTCATGATACATGAAAAATCCTCAATTGTGTTTGCTCATTGATCATAATCGACATTGAAGTGGTTCGATTGTGCCCAAGTGGCCTTTTGTTGTTTCCAGGGAATGAAGCTGAGTGGTCTATGTTTTGCCGGAATGTTGATTCATTTCCATTCTGGCAAATTTTAGGTTCTCGATTTGTCCACTTTTTAGCAAAGGTCATGCCGAAATTTTCCATGAATTTTGGCATGACTTGTGCTACAAACTAGGACATATCAAGTGGCCGGGATTTGCTACACCAGGAAGGAGTCAACGTTCCTGCAAAACATAGGCCTTTTTATGTCATTATTCATTTTATTAGGTCTAGAATTAATTTACTAGATTTTGTCATAGGAAACATGGCTAGCAACGATGAAGGACAGGGTTCTGGTGATTGCGACGACGTCTACCTGGCGGCAGACGAATTTTTGAACCTTGCCAACGATCAACCGATGTTGTTGCCGGGCCCATCGGTCGCATCGGGGACTGAGACCGACACGCAGACCGGCGTTGAGACTGAGACTGGCGCTGAGACTCAGACCGTCATCGAGACCGGCGCTGAGACTGAGATCGGTGCTGCCTCGGGGAGCGGAGCCGATATAGAACCGAAAGCAAAGAGGCGACGACTTCCTAACAAGCTCAAGACTACTAGACTGGTGGTCACGAAGGTGGACGACGGCAATTTTGAGCCAAACGTGCCCGAGGAAGCGCGCGCGTGCTATGACAATCAAATTGGCTACATCATACGGACAACCACCACCATCAACGATGAGAAACTAAACAAGTTAGATAATATGAGGTCCGCCCTCCTAAAGAAGCTGCACCAGATATTCTTGTTCCCGGGCCGGAATGAAAATGATTATAAAGATCCAGATAAGGACCCGGCAATGAAGATAAACAAACACGCCATGAGCAAGTTTAGCGACGCATTGGCCGGCTGGAAAGCAAGGGTGAAATATCGGATCTTCAATGAAAAGGAACCCTACTCCGAGATTGTAAAGGATAATCCGACAATCACGACAGAGCACTTTGAAATATTCAAGGTGGCCTGTGAAGCTGAAGATGCCAAAAAAAGTCAGAGTACATGAAGGGGCTTCAACAGAAGAACATTGGGTGCCACCACCTTGGAAGCCATGGTTACGGCGGGAAGAGGTCCATATGGGGAAAGGAGGACGTGGAAGCCGCGAGTCTGGGCATCCCAGACCCCTTGGCGGAGTTCACCGTCCCGCAGGAGCGTGACGTCCTCAGGGCCCAGCACCGTTGGGACCCAGTGAAGAAGGTTTTCGAGAAGAACGCGGTCACGACGGAGTTCATTAGACTGCTGGTAATTTTAGTTTCTGATCAATTCGACTGCACGTTAGTCATATTTGTAAACGATCCTTGTGCCTTTTGCAGAGAGAATAGCACAGGATTGCGGCCGAAAGCGACTCGCCGTCTGAGGCGTTGGCGAGGCCCAAGTGGGACACTCCATTCAACTGGGCGTTGAACATATTGAAAGGACTCCCGGTGGAGACTTGACCGCTGTATGGACACGTGCACGGTGTCAGAGACGGCGCCACGTGGAAGAAGTACTACCGTGAGACCACGAAGAGAAAGGAAAGACGGAGGTTAACTGAAGAAAACATCGACAAGAAGGTTGAGATTGCGATTGAAAAGAAATCATCTGAGACAGTCGCAACAGCGGTAGCTACCGCAAAATAGGTGGTTGTAGTTATGTCTACTACCTTGGTTCCGAAGGTTTTCAATTGGAGCAGGCAAAATCCAGAAAAAATGAAGCGGACTTTCCCCTTGTTGACTTCCTCGGGAGCAGCTCGACTAGCGTTGCACCAGCACCTGCACCTGTTCCCGCACCTGCTCCGGCACTGGCTCCTGCACCTGCTCCTGCACCTGCTCTCGCACCTGCTCCCGCGCCGGCTTCCGCACCTGCTCCGGCACTAGCTCCGGCACCGGACGTGCTCGGCGGTGCTTCATCTTTGGCTGAGCTCGACGCCCTCACGGTATCTGTCACACCGGCCCCCTTCAATAAATGTATAATCTCCCATTTTCGTTGCCTTTCGGATGTCTCATGTCGCAGACTTTTCTTTCCAGGCCGACGAAACCCCGTGCACCATATTGTACACCATCGGCGACTAGAAGGTGGACACGGGGAAGGCAATGATAATGGAGCCGAAGGAACCATTGTTCCACAGCCGGCCGATCCCCCTGGAAGTCTTCAAGGTTTCCGTGGCCAGTGTCAAACCGGGCCACAAGAATTTGGCTCCTCAGTACTAGTGGGGGATGACGACGAGACCCTGCGGCGGCTTGGTCATTGTTGCAATGGGTGGGTCCTGTTGTGGCCAAAGAGTCTACTTCATCTGGAGGCGGCCGGGAGCACACCCACGAGCACGCAGTTAGGTATGAACATCAACACCTCGCCTACTCCATTAGTCGCTCGTGACATCGCCATAGATGAGGATGAGGATGACGATGGCAGTCAATAGTATATCAATACTGGATCCTACTTAGGGTTTGAGCCTCATGAGTCGGTGCCTGAATTGCCGCCTCCGGAGTCTGAACGTATTATGGACAACCTTCCGGTAGTAAAGAAGTCTAAGAAGAGATCGAGGAAAGGCAAAAAAGCTGCCTCTGTGATCCAGCCGCCTCAGCAGCCTCGGGTTCAAGACCGTATAGATATCCTCGCTGCGGCAAAATGGCATATCCCCGGTCAACCAATCCTACCTGAAGCAGCGCTCCGAGCCAGATTCGGCGGTTTAAGGAGACTTCATGACGATGTGTTGCAGATAGAGAAAGGCCTCATCGCCTCAAAAAATCTAGGATACCCAGTCTACATGGTTAACATGCCGCAGGGATTGTCATATGTCGACACATTCCCCGCGGAGAAGTTCTTCCTTCGATTTGATTACGTCTTCGACATGTTTCACTTGAAGAAGATGGATTTTGTGTTTGTCCGCCTTTATGCTTTGCACATGAACTACCTCATCGGGGTTGAGCAGATACCTTATATCCGTGTCGCTGAACCGTACTTCATGCACGAGGCCTTCTTGGGAGTCTACGCAACGCACTATGAATACGCAAGGGAATACATCGTCAATTTCATGCTCGCCAATAAGGACAAGGAGGCGATTCTCGTGCCTTATCATCCCATGTAAGTCATCCGCGCGGATATCCTTCCTTTGATTTCAACCATTCATTTGCACAGTGGAGGCTAATTAATTTTAGGTGTACTTATTTTGCGCAGCGGCGGGCGCGCCGTCCTCATCATCCTCGACCCCCGATACTCCCACGCTCTTTACTTGGACTCGTCGAAGAACATTAACAAAAAGGATTACACCCACATCAAGTTTGTTCTCGATAGTGCTATGTTTTACTACGGCGCACGGGGTGGAGAGGTCAAGAACAAGAAGAAAAAGGACGGCAGGCCCGCCTTCGGCCATAAGACCGACTTGTGCTGCATCCAGCAACTGAGTGATTCTCTTAATGATCGATTCTATGTCCTACACTAGATGCTGGAGTACAGACGGGATCACCAGAACCTTCGCATGTCACCTACATCCGGCGATGCCCATATTCTGCAATGGGCAAAGAACTTAGGAGATATCCAGGATCATCGACTTCGAGCTGAGTTCTATCACATCCAGCATGAAGTTGCCCAAATCATCATGAAGGAGGTCGTCGAAAAAAAGGGATGTTCTACGAAGAAGGACAAATGTCGCGGGAAGACGTCTGAACACGCCTCCAAGCTCAGCGTCTTGACCTGAAGCCTTTCACAAAGCTTGGGGACTATCTCCCTGACTTGGATGGATGGCACGGCATAGAGTGATTGCCGATATATGACAATGTGTTTGTTTAGTCCATACTATCTGTATGACGAAACTTTGAAGTATGCACGACAAAACTTTATTTGTGATGTAATTAAACTTCCCTCCTCGACTAGCAAAGATCACTCTAGTTAGGGCATTTTGGGTACGATGAACTTTGTTATTTATGCTTATGAAATGTTGCTTCTATTTTTGCCAAGTCTGTCTCTTTCTGTTGCTCAACTATATATGTTGCATATCATCGTCTCATGTGATGATGTAGGTGTATAGATCATCAATGCCGAAGAAGTGCTACGCCAGGAGAATACGACGAGTGGCCAGAATGTCAGGCCCAGGTGCCAGTAGTTAGTTTACGTTCACGCAAAGTGATAGCTCTTCTCGCGTATATCATTGTTTAGATGGATGACGATGTAGTTGCAAGTAATCGAGATTTGTATCACTATTTTCGAGATGATGACAAGAGACCACTTTGTGTTGGATGATGATTATGATGATGACATGATTTGATGAGACTATTTGTATGTATATGCTATGATTACATTTGTATGTGTATCATATGCTAAAGATTATTGTATAAAGCCTATTCAAATACAAAACAAATATGCAAAAAAAACTACTAAAATTAGCAGTAGCGAGTAGAGAAAAGTTAGCAGCAGCTGCACAGTAGCAGTAGCACATCCAGGCAAAGCGCGCTAGAGCTATTAGCAGTAGTGAGCTTCCATGAAGCGCGCTGTTGCTACACTTGTATAGCAGTAGCGCGGGTGTGCACGCGCTACTGCTACGGGTTAGCTGTAGCGCCTTATTAGTAGCGCCGGTCCCCGCGCTACTGATATACCTAGAACCCGCACTGCTGCTAGCATTTTCCCTAGGAGTGCTTACTAGTAGAATGCAATGAACGATTATAAGAAAATTCAATATGAGGCAAGAATTCTTCCCACATTTTCTTATTATTCTTCAAAATAGCCCTAAGCATAGTAGACAATGTTCTATTGACTACTTCAGTTTGTCCATCAGTTTGGGGTGACAAGTAGTACTAAAAAGCACTTTAGTCCCCAATTTAGCCCATAAACATCTTCAAAAATGGCTAAGAAATTTAGTATCACGATCTAAAACAATAGTATTTGGCACACCATGCAAGCGAATTTTCACGAAAGAACAAATCAACAACATTAACAGCATCGTCGCTTTTATGACATGGTATAAAGTGTGCCATTTTTGAGAATCTATCCACGACAACAAATATGCTATCCCTCCCCTTCTTTGTTCGAGGTAAACCTAAAACAAAGTCCATATATATGTCCTCCCAAGGAAAACTAGGTACAGGCAAAGGCCTATAAAAACCATAAGGATTGAGTCGTGACTTAGCTTTTTGACATGTAGTGCAACGAGCAACAAAACGCTCAACATCCCGTCTCATCTTTGGCCAAAAGAAATGTGTAGAAAGTATGTCCTCTGTCTTCTTCACGCCAAAGTGTCCCATCAATCCTCTTCCATGCCTCCTACAACAACAAAAGACGAACGGAACTAGCTGGAATGCATAGCTTGTTAGCACAAAACACAAATCCATCATTAATGACAAACTTGTTACACGTTCTTCCTTCTTTACAATTCTGCATTACATCTTTAAAATTAGCATCATGCACATATTAATCTTTGATGGTCTCCAAACAAAATATTTTGAAGTCAAGTTGTGAAAGCATAGTATAGCGACGAGACAATGCATCAGCAATAACATTTTCTTTACCCTTCTTGCGTTTAATGGCATAAAGGAAAGTCTCAATGAATTCAACCCATTTAGCATGTCTACGATTCAGTTTGGCTTGACTTTTAATATGTTTCAATGATTCATGATCAGAATGTATAACAAATTCTTTGGGCCATAAATAATGTTGCCGTGTTTCTAAAGTCTGAACAAGAGCATATAATTCTTTATCATAAGTAGAATAATTCAGACTAGGCCCACTCAATTTTTTAGAAAAGTATGCAACAGGTTTGCCATCTTGTAATAACACACCTCCTAATCCAATTCCACTAGCATCACATTCAAGCTCAAAAGTCTTATTAAAATCAGGAAGTTGGAGTAAAGGAGCATGTGTCAACTTATCTTTCAATACAATGAAGGCTTCTTCCTGTGCGGTACCCCAAACAAAAGGTACATCCTTCTTTGTAAGCTTATTGAGAGGTGCAGCAATGGTGCTGAAATCTCTCACAGAACGCCTATAGAATCCAGCGAGGCCAAGAAAACTCCTCACTTGTGTGACCGTTTTGGGCTGCGGCCAACTCTCAATAGCTTCAATCTTGGCTTTATCAACTTCAATTCACTGTGAAGTAACAACATAGCCAAGAAATGAATCTCGGTCGGTGCAGAAGGTGCACTTCCCAAGGTTAGCAAACAAACGTGCATCACGTAGAGCAATAAAAACATCACGTAAATGTTCCAAATGTTCCTCCAAAGATCTCCTATAAATCAGTATATCATCAAAATAGACTACCACAAATCGTCCAATGACAGCACGTAAAACTTCGTTCATTAATATCATGAAAGTACTAGGTGCATTAGTTAACCCAAAAGGCATGACTAACCACTCATATAATCCAAACTTAGTTTTAAATGTTGTTTTCCATTCATCTCCCAATTTCATACGAATTTGATGGTATCCACAACGCAAATCAACTTTCGAGAATATTGTAGAGCCACTCAATTCATCAAGCATGTTGTCTAGCCTAGGAATAAGATGACGATAACGAATAGTAATATTATTAATGCCTCTGCAATCAACACACATACACGACGTGCCATCCTTTTTCGGCACTAAAATGATAGGAACAGCACAAGGACTAAGGGATTTGCGTATATAACCTTTGTCGAGCAGCTCCTGTAGTTGACGCATAATCTCCTTTGTCTCCTCTGGATTGGTATGGTATGGCGCATGGTTGTGTAATGATGCACCGGGAATTAAGTCAATTTGATGCTCAATCCCTCGAATAGGTGGTAATCCTGGTGGCACGTCTTGTGGAAAGACGTCAGCGAACTCCTGCAAAATGCTCGTGACAACAGGAGGCAAAGAGGAAGGCATGTCCTCGAATGAAAATAATGCCTCTTTTCACACAAAAGCATAGCAAACAGATTTGCTAAAATCTAGATCATCAATATCAAATTTGGTGGCAAGTAAACATGCACTTTTCAATTTAATTTCATAAGCAACACTAGATGGTTTATTATTAGGCTTCAGTTGTTGCTCAAATTCTTTTGCCACAATCTGATTTTCACTCTTATTTTGCACCTGTTTTTCTTTATTATCTCTATTAATATCATCTTTTAAAATGGAATCAGGAGTCATAGGAAGCAAAGTAATATATTTTTGTCCTTATGAACAAGAGTATACTGATTGTTTCTACCATGGTGTACATAATTTTTATCAAATTGCCACGGTCTACCAAGTAATAAGAAACATGCTTTCATAGGTACCACATCCCAATCAACATAATTAGCATATGTAGAGATACTAAAATGCACACGAACTGTACATGTTACCTTAACCTTGCCGCTGTTGTTGAACCATTGGATGTAGTATGGATGTGGATGCGGTCTTGTGGTGAGAGAGAGCTTCTCCATGCTAGCCAAGTTGTTGCAGCTCCATCCATCTATGGTGACACGAATAGAACTTTCCTTCACAACTCCCTTTGTATGGAACAAATTATGCCTTTTATTTTTCTCAGCTTGTGTAACCTACAGACTCAAAACACATTGAGCAACTAAACATTCATACCTGACAGCATCTTCAGCATGCATGTATTGTGTCTCATGATCAGAATCATCTCCACCGTGTTCTTCATGTGTAATAAGAGCGAAAGTCTCCTCATCATAGTCACTAGCGGACTCATACCCACCATCCTCAATAGCAATCATCGTACAGTGAGATTTGCATTCTCTCGCCAAATGTCCTCTTCCCTTAAAACGACGACAAATAATATCACTTGTGTGCCCTGTTGATGCCATGGAAGAAGAAGAGCTCTGCGCAGGCCCGACAGGTGTGCTCTTGGCAGATAGTGGTGGTTGTGCCTGCTTTCTTGTATCATGGCTGGAGGTTGCCCCTGATGGAGGTGCTAGTGTAGTGGAAGTAGAGGATGCACGTGGTGTCCATGATGAAGATCGACCTGTAGAAAAGTCAGTTCGTGCCAATGCATGTCGATCCTGCACTTCACGTTCAGCTTTACAAGAAAGATGGAATAAACGAGTGATATTATTATACTCCTTATACTCTCGAATGGTTTGAATCTCTCTATTTAATCCACCCATAAAACGTGCAAGCATAGCTTCATTCTCCTCAACAATACCACATCTAATCATGCCAGTTTGTAACTTTTGATAATATTCTTCTACAGAATTTTTTCCTTGTCTTAAACCCTGCAATTTTTGAATTAATTCACATTGATAATATGGTGGAACCCAACGTGTATGCAAAGATGTTTTCAAAGCAGCCCAAGTAGCTCGAATAGGATATAATCTACAATGTTCACACCACCAAACGCATGCAAAGCTAGTGAAAGCACAAATAGCAGTAGGAACACGTCTCTCCTCAGGATATTGTAAACATGTAAATCGTTCTTCAGTTTCTAACTCCCAAGTAAGATATATATCAGGAACATATCTACCCTCAAATGGTGGAATATTCAATTTCAATTTAGGGAGATGGTCATGATCTCGTACCCGAGGGGGAGCCCTACCATTGCCATTATCTGCATGTGGACGACCTGCTGGTTGTGGTGCCGGTGGTTGTACGTAGTTCTGATTTTGATCAACCTCATCCTTGTAATCTCCCGCATAATCCTCCTCCTCCGGATCAGCAGCAGGAGCCACAGAAGTATCAACAGAAGCACCAACAATTTGGCCACGCACAAGAGGGACACGGCTCACTTGGCGGAAGGCTATTTCGCGACGTGGAGGTAGTCATTGTTGTAGAGGTGTGTTAGGTGCAGCCAGTTGTGGTGGTGGAAGACGAGCAAGCAATTCATTAAACTCGAGCTTTGTTTCGAACGTCTTCTCCATGCCATCTATCTTCTCCATGGCCTCTTCAAATCTGTTTAGCACATCTTGCACCTGTCCACTCATCATTTGCTGAAATTTATCATGAAACTCCTTATTCGTCATATTCTCCCAGTTAGTCTCATCGGCTTGTGATCTTGCCATGGTTAGCAGCAATAGAAACACACAATAATATGATCCTACAGACTACTAACAAGAGGTGGTGGTGGGTGTCACAAATCCACCTAGCAAATCTCAAATTCTTACCAGTTCTTACCCAGCAACAAGCTGTGATCGGCGACCGTCATAGTCAACTCTCAAAGCTTGGATAGAGCGATTACCAGGGAGAGTCAAACAGATGATGTAGATGTATGTGGAGCTGGGAAGGCTTACAATACGGTAGCAAAACGGGTCGGCAATAATCAATTCAGAGATGCAAAGTTGAATAAATGGTCAACGACGGTACCATGTTGGTTCTAGGCTAGACAGTGCTAGAGACGCGATCCTAGAACACTAACAGAATCACGGCGCTACACGTAAACAAGGGAAAAGCACACTCTGGAATATATTTTTTCGCCCTGTTTTTTTGGCGCTCCTCTTTTTTTTTGCGCTCCTCTTTTTATTTGCAAAAAATCACTATATGGTGAGTGTCTCAAAACTCTTCCCATGTCAAACAGACATGATGGGCACGAAATTTTTTTATGACTTTTTTCGTAAATCACGGCAGCGATCATGAAAAAGTCCGACAAAAAATCACTATGATGGCACGTGGCTCAAAAGACTCCGAAAAGCCTAAAAATAGGATAGAGAAAAAAATTTGCCTGCGAAAATTTTGGCCTAAAAACTGCCCGGGGTCTCCATACTCTTTTTTTTCGAAACCTACTCAGGCAAGGAAACACGAATTGGAAATTAGACGGATCTCGAAAACAAACCTAATATGAAAGGAACTCGGATTGGTGGTAAATATATGGTGGTAGGATATGGCAGCGGTGGTAGTAGATGGATACAAATTGGTGGTGGTATATGGATACGGATTGGTGGTGGTATATGGATACGGATTGCTGGTGGTATATGGATACAGATTGGTGGTGGTATATGGCAGGGGCGATGATGATGGTGTGGCGGCGGCGTGACAACTTATGACCAGAACTCGAAACTCTAAAAGACTAGACTCTAAGACCAGCAACTAGACATGACGATGCAACCGCAAATTCAATAAAGCAAAATACTGAAAATACTATGCTAAGGCTCAGACTGATTTGGATATGATGATATAACCCTAAAAAAAATTGGCTTTTTCGTGGACTATAGGTATGAAGAACAGACTCTATCTAAACTATGAAAAACTGTAAAATCTCACCGAGCAACTTGAAAATCTGATACGACTTGATAAAGGCAAAGGTGTCCCGTCTTTCGATGAGATGGTGGCTATTGTTTTGGAGGAAGTCGACTTTGACGATCCGACTACGAACGTGCGAGGATGTCACGCCTTAGCAATCGCTAAACCAACTCCGAGAGGTTATTGACCACGCGGGAGCACGATCAACCTGACCACAAAGGTCTGTTTCCTGCAGGCAAACGAAGAACAAGCAAAAAACTAAGATTGCAATCTGGATATTGCGAATATAAGATGAAAGCTTTATTGATCAAGGTGGGGTTCTGTGACGTCTTGGTCTGGCCGTTGAACACAAACAAACTACGCGAAGTTGCAGCTATGCGGACTTTTGATCTAAACAAAACCCAAAGTCTAAACGCTGCCCTAAGGGCTGTATATATGGAGGAGAGAGGGGGGAATTTCGTGGCCCTTGGAGGAGGGGTCCGAAAGCAACCCTAAATCTTGTTTCCCCAACATATGGACTCTAAAAACAGCCTATAATCAAGTATTTCGAAATTACATGGGCCTGACCCAAAAATAAGGTGATGCAACACCTAGGATATTCTCTGGACGGAATTTATGTAGTGGCATCTTGTATATTTCATCCAAGGCTTCATGCACTCATTATGGTGGCTTCAGAGTCCTGGAATCATCACTTGTAACTCCGTTCTTGTTCCCCTTGCGCACACCATCATCTCCATGCTTGAACTTGCTCCAAGGTGCATCTTTCTTATCCAAGCTAGGCCCTTCATTTGTAAGCAAAACAAATGTATCCAATTTAGGCAGCATCATACTCTCATGAACATTAGAATCGTTACCGAGAAACGGAAGTACCTAGTAATTTAATTGGGTGCGCAAGCTCTAGTAATTGGTCCAGTATGTATAGCAACAGGGGCTGTGAGTTAACAATGGTATTGATGTGCTCATCACTTGCCTTACAATACAAGTCATACATACATGGCCATTCATCTCCTGGGCCTCATGTCGCCTTTGGATCTTGGGCCGTCCACACACTTATATGATTCGCCATCTTTGATGATAAATCACTAATGGTATGACCCGGCCCCTCCTGGGAGGTTCATACCCAGTAGTTATATCCCCAACATTAGGCCCCAGGTTGATTTGAACTTGTTCATATCAATCCTCAATACCTGACTTGTCAAAAAATCTTGTATCGCCTTGTTTGATAAACCTTGCTATAACCCGCCATGACGTCCGCTCACAGAATTTTCTTAAACCGCCATGACGTCACTTCGCATTCACTTCGCACGAGGCCCAAACATCTTAACTAATCCTTATCTTAATAAATGTCCCGAGAATCGAGGCGTCCATATATCCACATGATGATTTCGACCTCCTCGACTCCTGCGCATGCCTAGTATCCACCCCCTTATAAATAGGGGTAGGGGTCTTTATCATTTTCACCCCTTCCTTCATTTTCCTCACGCGCCCCTTTTTCCGCTCGAGCTCCGACGTCGCAACCTCTGACCGCTGCTTTGACCCAGGCCGCTGCATCAACCTGATCAGATTAGAAAATCTAGCGCCCCACCACTGCTCCTCATCTTCTGTAAGTGCATCTTTCTTTCCATCTTAGATCTGCGTTTAGGGTTTGGGTAGTTTATCGGCGTTCTTGATGTTCTTCGCTGCTTCCTTCAATACCAGTGGCTTTTAATCTGGCAAGCTAAAAACCTTACACGGAAGTAGTTTTAGAATTCATTTTTATCTTTAGAATAACATCTCCCCGTAGAAGATCTCACTGAAACATCCATACTTTGCACTGCCGCCACCTTAGCTTTAGAATTTTACTGCCTTTTCTAAACAGCCATAGATCCTAAATTATAGCTTTAACTTGTGAAACATGTTTGCCCATCACTTATCAGAATTTTCATTTGATAGAACTGAAGCACCAAAAACTGGCATGGCGGCTTATACTGTGATCCACCATACGCTTCATAACTTGCATTGCTTCTCTAGTTTATCCATGTTTTCCTTCTCATAATTTCATACTGCAAGATACATCTTGACTTTTAAACTTTTGCCCGGCCTAACAATAGAGTCCTCCATCCGGTAGGTACCATTAGTCCCCATTTAAGCCGCCAGTATTTCAAAGGTTTATCCCCGGCTTAACCTATTAACTATTTATAGTAGTTATCTTTGAATCAATGGTCCAGCTTAAATAGCATGATCTTAAGCCGGTAACGTTTCTTTCTCTTAGGCCCTTGCTTCTCAAGATGGTCAAGACTATCACCGCCCACAATTGGGTTGTTTCCTGGGTCACCGAAGAAGACTTGAAGGAAAATGTTTAGACTGGCGTCTTAGCCAAAAAAGAAGCCATCCATTGGTGGGTTCCGGGTAATGAAACTCGCCCTGAGCCCAAAGATGGTGAAGTGGTGGTTTTTATGGATCATATGGACCGGTGTTTTAGTCCTCCCGGCTCAAAATTATTCCGTGATGTGTTGCATTTCTTCAAGCTCCATCCACAAGATATCGGACCAAATTCAGTTTCAAACATCTGCAATTTCCAAGTGTTCTGCGAGGTGTACCTTCAACAGGAGCCCACCATAGAACTATTCAGAGAGTTCTATTACTTAAACCGGTAGAATGAATTCACAGATGGACCTAGCTTGGAACTAGGCGGCACATCTATAATAGCACCGGAAAGAAGCCATCTTCTCAGCTACTAATCTTCCCAGTCACCCCAAGGACTGGAACCAGACTTGGTTTTATTGCCAAGATACTTCACCGGAGGGAGAAAATCCCCTGCCGGGTTATCGCGCCAGCCGGCTTAATAGCAGACATCATCTTCCGGATTGTATCAGCACTGCAGCATGAAAGAAATATGTGCCAATTTTTGCAAAGTTCCGGGCCTTAATGGCCAATGGTTTAACCGGAATTGATCTAGTTCGCTGTTGGGTTGCCTGGAGAATCTTGCCTTTAAGCCGCCGACCCAGTTTAATGTATGAGTATACCGGCGAGCTAAAAGATCCTCAGCGCCACTGCCAGACCAAATTGACTGAGGAATACATCAATGATATGACAAAGAACCTGCTGAATGAGAGCTTGGAAGATTGTTGTGCAGTCAGATTAAGTCCTTTATGCGTCCTGAATAAGCCACTGGCTGTAAGTTTTTGAATTGAGCTCATGCTTGACTCATAGTATTATTTGTACTGCTTGTTTATACTCATCCAATTTTTACATGATGACTCACCCTTTTGGACCAAGAGGTTGCCAGAGAAGCCAAAGAAAACCCGGACAAAGAGTATGGCTATCAAAAAGCCTGCCAAGAAGAGATCCAATGCTGCCGAATTACTCAATTTGGATGATAAGGATGATGATGACGAGTCGGAGGTAGAACTTGATTTCCTTGGCTCATTTTTCATACATCTTATTGACAATGATTATTATCAAGATGATGCGAAGACTAGCCGTGCAGATGACGAAGAGGTAATTAACCTTTCCTCCAGCTCAGACTCCCTACCAACACAGAAAACCCGACAAGCAAGCCGGAAAGTAAGATTTTCTCACACTTTAGCTCACTTGGATCCCAAATTTCTTTTCAAGAAATAGCAACATGAAGCTCGCCGCACAACTCAGCACAGCGGCGGTGAAATTTTATCTTCCGGCTTACTGTAGACCCGAGCACCTCGCAAACGTCGACCGGAGGTTTCAAAACTTCTGAATTAGATTATCCCAAGGCGGGTCTTCTTCATCAACCTCTTAATCCGTCTGATTAAAATTATCAGGGAACATCTCATTCCTCCTCCAATGACTCAACTGGAACTCATTCCTCCTCCGCTGACTCGACTGGAACTCAAATTCCAGCCTTCAAAACCATGCCTGGGTAAGGGTGTACTCCATGGGTGTATTGCATCACTTGAAATTTCTTTCCCGACTGACATATTAACATATGTGTATTTCTTATTCTCAGTGGCTAGGCCAAACCCAGCAAAAAGGTGAAGCTGAACAAGCCGGCTGACAACTCCAACCCTTCTGAGCTGGAAAAACAACAGCGAGAATCCTCTCATCCAACCGTTGAAGCTAACATTGATGACCCACCACCAGAAGAGCACGACATCACCATGGATCAAATAGATGTTGAGCCGGTCATCTCTGAACCGCCAAGCCCCATCAAGCCTAATGAAGATAAGGCTGATGAAGTTACCATCACCGGGCTTGGTTACACCGCGCCGAGTAACCCCACTGCCTTATCCAAGCACATCGCCAAAGAAGAAATTCCTGCTGCTGATAAAGTCAAATGGAAAGTAGACTTAGAAGACTACTCCCAATTTAGTGCCCCAGAAATCTGCTCTGGTTACTTGAAACGTCTATACACCAGTCGCGATTTTGAAGCCGGCTTAGTTAACTTGATGAAGGAACGCTATGAGGTAATCCAATCACCATTCTCTTCATAATTATATGTCTATCAGCCGCCAAGTCTATAGGATATGTTAGGAGTGAATATGTTGTAGACTTTCCAATTGTCATAAAACTGAATGTTATTACTAGTAGCCCCCAAGGGCCGGCTGAAACCATCAAGTTAAGCTGGGACTTTAAATAGTAGTAATCACCTTCGCATCTGTAGCCCCCAAGGGCCGACTTAATCAGTATGAGTAAACTGGGACTTATAACCCTGGCTGAAACCAATATCCCAACATGTAGTATTTACAAACCGGATCAGATCATTTTGTCCAGGTTAGCAGATAAATTTGTCTTAAAAAGAACAATATGCATTAGCCCCCAAGTGCCAAGGAAAAAACTTGTATTGTGCTTGGGACTTCAAAAAGTTGACTTAAGAGCAATAGGCATTAGCCACCAAGTGCTAAGGAAAATACTTGTATTATGCTTGGGACTTCAAAAAATAATCATAATCATAATACCTTCCATGTTTGTTTATGTCACAGGCTGAACTGACTGAGAAGGATTCGTAACTCAATGATCTGAAGGCTAACATTAAAATTCAGCAATCTGAGACATCCAAGGCCAAGACAGAACTGAAGACTGCTTTAGAAAACATTGAGGAGCTTAAGAAAAACTTCAATACTGGTAAAAACGGCTGGGAGACTGAAAAGGCAGCTCTACTAAAGAGAGTAGAGGATGTTGAAGCCGCACTTAAACCGGTGACTGACGAGTTGTCCGGTTTAAGGCATCAAATGAATAACATGTCGTCAGCCATCTTCGGTAAGTAGGAGATATGACTCCTTTGCACCTCAATAAACATATCATAAACATCCGCTAGCTTATCAATAAATTTATTGATACAGGTACTCGGAGCATCAAGCTGGGCTCAGATATGCGCATCAGGCTTAAGGCTGTCTACACTCTTGTAGAACAGTTATACACTGGTACTCAACGGGCCATTGCTGCTATTCACCAGAAATAGCCGCCCACTCTCATTAAGGAAACATTGGAGAGATTGTTAGTGCTACCTCAAAGGATTGAAGAATTGAAACGAGCCTCTGCTAGAGCTGGCACCTTGACTGCTTTAAGCCGGGCAAAGGCGTGGCAAGTAGATCTTGACCCAGAATATTTGGAAAATGGTTGCCCAAGTGTAAAAGAGGATGGGTCACCCTTTCAGTGCTGATGATTTTTGTCGATATAGAAGGAGCAATGCATCCACTAGCGAACCGGCTGGCTGAAGAAACCAATATATCTCAATACCAGGCGGCTTATGATGCTGATAACAAAAAGATGAAAGCTCCGGTTCATCCAGAGGTGGCTCTGATCCCACCGACGCGTAAGCATACCTTCGCTCCTGACATTGATCCATCCGACCATCTTGATGATGAGGCTGTGTTTAGATATTTGACCGTTATCAACTGGTCTACGCCTGACTTCCAGCCAGAGATAGAAGAAGCACAGGACGATCTGGAGGCTTCAACCCGCCAAGAGTAGAAGTTTGAAGTTATGAGCCGGTGCCAGAGATAGCATTTTGACGCTATATATCAAAAACATTTGTCCTTTTGGGCCGTTAGATGCCGTGTAATAGGATAGTTTAAACAATCTTGCTCTGTCACGCCATCATGTGTGTTTTATTTGCATAACACTGCTGATCCATGACTTGAAAGATCTGTCACTTTATACCTTATGATACCATCAAGTATGCAGATCAAATTTATCATTTTTCCTGCACACAAACAGATCACAAGTGCCTTGGTTGTTTACCCCAGGGCGGGTCACAATACCTCACACAAAAACCACTGGTGACTATAATAGTCCATAACCAGGGCCGGTTTAATCACAACCTCATATAATCATAACAAAATATCATACCTGTGATATTTGCTCATATTGTCGGCTTATCATACATGTGCAGTAAGGGTTACAACCCACAAAACGAGAGTGCGACACCCTATTCAATTGATTCATACTACCGTCTTACAATGCCGCATGCAGCAAGGGGTAACCCAAAACTTAGAGCACGGCACTCTAAGCACATAAAATCATCATATACTCACGACTTAAAGTCCAAAACCAGGTTGGGTTAATAAACTATGGATAAATTCAGATATGAACCATGAGGCAAGAGAGCCCTCATCGATTTTCAATCATGTATTAACATGCACAAGAGATGAATCTCAAAAAAATGTTCAAATCAAATATAAAACAAAAAACAAGGCTATCATAGCCTGCCAAGCCTTCAAAATCAAGTAATTTTCAAGGGCTGCATAACCGCTGATTTAAACCTTCATTCAAACCTTGTAGGCCGGGCCTCACATGACCAATCGCCGTTTTAACTTTGACAAGTTCAGGGTCTTTATAAGATTGACTGTCAAGAGTACGGGCGGAGTGGCAAACTTATAAAGGCAGGATAACCCGGATTTTTTGGTGAATACATCTAGCGTCCAAGCCTATTACAAGGGTCAACTAAGCTCTTGTCCATTAACAAAGAGCCCCCAAGTAATGTTTCATTCCAGGCGTACAAGCCGACTCAATAGGGTAGTTAAAGCTATGCTCAATGAGCAGGAAGCCCCCAAGTATTTTGTAATCATGGCGTACAAGCCGGATCAAGAGGGTAGTCATAGCTATGCTCAATGAGCATGAAGCCCCCAAGTGACCGTATGAAGTGAAAATAAAGACTCATTATTCTCAGAAATGAAATGACAAAGGCCCTGACTTAGCAGGGATGTCGGCTTTATTATATTCATCATAATATATACATTGTCAAAATATGTACATTACAAGAGCTAGTGGGTCACGTGTAATAAGGCCGAAGATGAGCAATATTCCACAGTCGGCGGGTCTCCTCCTCCGACGTGCGTGAGTCCTTGTGGTCTCGAACATCGATAAGGTAGTATGGCCCATTGTTCAGATTTTTGCTGACGACAAAGGGTCCTTCCCAAGGCAGGGATAGTTTGTGCATATTAGTTTGATCCTGGATAAGCCGGAGCACCAAATCGCCTTCTTGAAAGGTCCTGGTTCTAACTCGGCGGCTATGATAAGGGCGCAGATCTTGCTGGTAAATTGCTGTATGAGCCGCCGCAAGGTCACGCTCCTCATCCAACAGGTCAATAGCATCCTGATGTGCTTTTTCATTATTAGCTTCAACATAAGCCGCCACATGAGGCGAATCGTGACAGATGTCATAAGGGAGAACCGCCTCTAATCCGTAAACCATGAAGAAAGGTGTGTAACCCATAGGTCTGTTGGGGGTGGTATTGATGCTCCATAATACTAAGGGTAACTCCTCCACCCAACAACCCGACGTCCTCTGCAAAGGGACCATAATCCGAGGCTTGATGCCTCTCAAAATTTCTTGATTGGCTCTCTCAGGTTGGCCATTGGACTGGGGGTGAGCCACTGATGACACATCAAGTCGAGTATACTCTCATTGACAAAACTCTTTCATAGCACCCTTGGACAGATTGCTGCCATTATCTGTTATAATGTTGTGGGAAAAACCGAAATGGGAGATCACCTTTTTGATGAATTGAACCAATGTGGCCTCGTCATACTTACTAACCGGCTCTGCTTCAACCCACTTTCTGAATTTGTCAACCGCCACCAAAAGGTGGGTCTTTTTACCCTTGGAACTTTTGAAAGGCCCAACCATATCAAGCCCCCAGACTGCAAACAGACAAGTAATTGGAATCATCCTAAATTCTTGAGCCGGCGCATGAGCTCGACTTGAGAATTACTGACAACCATCACATTTACTGACCAAATCCTCTTCATCAGCATGAGCCGTCAGCCAATAAAATCCATGACGAAAAGTCTTGGCCACGAGAGACTTAGAGTCGGCATGATGACCACAATCTCCTTCATGAATCTCTCGTAGGATCTCACGACCTTCTTCGGGAGATGCACAATGTTGAAACGCCCCTATAACGCTACGATGATGCAACTCTCCATTGACAATAGTCATTGACTAAGACCGTCGGGTTATCTGCCTGGCCAAAGTTTCATCTTCAGGTAACTCACCCTGGGTCATATATGCAAAATATGGAACTGCCCAATCGGGAATAGCATGAAGAGCCACTACTAGCTATGCCTCCGGGCTAGGAATAGCAAGATCTTCCACTGTAGGTAGTTTAACTGAAGGATTATGCAGAATATCATGGAAAATATTGGGTGGCACCGGCTTACGCTGGGATCCCAACCGACTTAAAGCATGAACCGCCTCATTTTCCTCCGATCAACATGCTTGACTTGATAGCCCTTCAAATGACCAGCAATAGCATCCACCTCTCGGCGATAAGCCACCATGAATGGGTCGTTATGAAAGGATCGAGAAGAGGTGTCTAGATGGGGGTGAATAGACTCTTAACAAGAGAAAGTTGTAGTTTTTATTTTCTTCAAGTTAAGGTAGAGTTTTGGCATAAGTTTACAAAATCACAATACATGTCAAGCAAGCATGACAAGAGTATATGAGCAGCGGAAAGTAAAGCATGCAATTTGCAAGAATGTAAAGGGATGGGATTGGATTGTGCAAACGCAATTGGAGACACGGAGATTTTTGGCATGGTTCCAATAGGTGGTGCTATCGTACATCCACGTTGACGGAGAGTTCAACCCACGAAGGGTAATGGTTGCACGAGTCCATGGAGGGCTCCACCCACGAAGGGCCCACAAAGAAGAAACCTTGTCTATCCCACCATGGCCATCGCCCATGAAGGACTTGCCTCACTAGGGTAGATCTTCACGAAGTAGGCGATCTCCTTGCCCGTACAAACTCCTTGGTTCAACTTCACAATCTTGACGGAGGCTCCCAAGTGACACCTAACCAATCTAGGAGACACCACTCTCCAAAAGGTAATAGATGGTGTGTTGATGATGAACTCCTTGCTCTTGTTGATGCGCAACATCCTATGGTCATCCCCACGGACCTACCATCGCCTCACGAAGTGCCAAGGGGACCTACGACTTGAGCTAGAGCTAGAGCTCTCGAGACCAAGGTGACTTCTCTCCTTAGTGATATTACATGTGATTCTCTCGAGACATGGCTACTACATAAGTCCGAGATGTTGTGCATGATTAGGTACCAAGAGTGCCCTCCCGAAGATACACGTGAAGATAGACAAGCCACCAAGCCCACGGATGAAGAGGAACATCGAAAGGAGAAGAAGGCAGCTCTAGGGCCCGGACATCCGGCCCCGAGCCCGGACATCCGGCCGCTAGAGACATTAGCTACAGCAGCCTTCCGGTTGCTAGACATCTACAGGCCCCGGACATCCGGCCCGGCCCGGAAATCTAGCCGCAACGCTCGGATATCCGGACAAGCTGCAACAGAGGACAGAAGGGAACCCCTGCTAGCCCGGACATCCAGCCTTCCGGAAACGCCCGGATATCCAGCCCGACGCCCGGACGTCCGGCCCCGTCTGTCTGCGCATAGTAGAGGGCCGAGGCCCAAGTACCCTTTCACCCCGTAGACTATATATACTCTCCTCCTACCTACGTTTTAGGGTTAGCAAAGGATTAGCTCATATTTGTGTGAGAGCTTTGCTCACCCACTTGGTTACCTTCTCCTCGAAGATCGCACCTCCTCGGATAAGATCCCCCAAGTGGATTCAAGACCCCGTCACGGGAAGAACCTCAAGACCTCCTCACGGAGAAGATCGTGCTACTTGTATCGTCCTTAGTTGACCGTGGACCGTGTGATCTCTATGTGTACTCGGATCTAGCATATGTGTAACTATTTCTTGTTGGTTTTAGTGATTCTCTCGTGTTTCCCCACGTGTTCCTCGCGTTCTTCATGGGATCCGCTCCTTTCATGATAGATCGGCCCATAGGGTTCTCACCCTACATCATCTTGGTATCATGAGCCATGTTGATCACGATTTCGAAGCCTCCCCATTGTGTTTTCTAGCCTTGTTTTGTTGATTTGGTCCCTAATTCGAAAATTCCCCACAAAAATAGCCCCCAATTTTTTTTGTGATTTATTGGTGTGATGAAGTTTTGTTGGATTTGATCCGCGGATTTCGTGTGTTGTAGGTAGAACTAGCTTTCCATCCCCTTTTCCCCAATTTCCATCCACAAATTTCCCCAAATTTTGCCCGGATTTGACCTCTCCACACGAAGATCTTCGAGTTCATCCACGGATCCATAGCCCAGACATCCGACCCCACAGCCCGGACATCCGGCACCCCGGACATCTGGCCCCTAGCAGCATCACTTCCTTTCCACCGCCCACTTTCCGTCCATATTTCACCAAATTTTGTTCCGGTGCCCACATACACTTCCGCATACCACCACCACTTCCGCATAGCACCACCATATACCACATACACCACCATCGCTTTCCACTACCAACTCCTTTGAGTGTAGCAACAAGTGAACCATGATCCTCAACGATGATGGTACATATGACTAATAGAGGCGAAGGTGTCCCGATGTTTTGATGAGATGGTGGCTATCATTTTCTGTGGGAATCGACCTTGATAACCCGACTATGAACGTGCGAGACGTCATGCCTTAGCAATTGCTAAACCAACTTCCGATGGGTTATTGACCACGTCGGAGCACGATCAACCTGACCACAAGGGTCTGTTTCCTACGAGCAAATGAAGAACAAGCAAGAAACTGAGATTAAAATCTGGATATTGCGAATATAAGATGAAAGCTTTATTGATCAAGGTGGGGTTCTGTGACGTCTTGGTCTGGTCGCTGAACACAAACGAAGTACGTGAAGTTGCAGCTATGGTGAACTTTTAATCTAAACAAAACCCAAAGTCTAAACAATGCCCTAAGAGCTGTATATATGGAGGAGAGAGGGGGGAAATTTCGTTGCCCTTGGAGGAGGGGTCCGAAACCAACCCTAACTCTTGTTTCCCCACACATACGAAATCAAAAAACTGCCTATAATTAAGTATTTTGAAATTACATGGGTCTGGCCCAAAAATAAGGTGATGTAGAACCTAGAATAGCCTTTGGATGAAATTTATGAAGTGCCATCTTGTTTATTCCGTCCAAGGCTTCATGCACTCATTATGGTGGCTTCAAAGTCTTGGAATCATCACTTGCAACTCCGTTCTTGTTCCCCTTGCGCATGCCATCATCTCCATGCTTGAACTTGCTCCAAGGTTCATCTTTCTTGTCCAAGCTAGGCCCTTCATTTGTAAGCAAAACAAATGTATCCAATTTAGGCTGCATCATATTCTCATGAATATTAGAATCGTTACCAAGAAACGGAAATACCTTATCATTCAATTGGCGTGCGCGAGCTCTAGTAATTGGTCCAGTATGTATAGCATCAGGGGCTGTGGGTGTAACAAGGGTATCGATGTCCTCATAATCTTAATAGAGGCGAAGGTGTCCCGATGTTTTGATGAGATGGTGGCTATCGTTTTCTGTGGGAATCAACCTTGACCATCTGACTATGAACGTGCGAGAGGTAGCACCTTAGCAATCGCTAAACCAACATTCGAGGGGTCATTGACCACGCCGGAGAATGATCAACCTGACCACGAGGGTCTGTTTCCTGCGAGCAAACATAGAACAAGCAAGAAACAGAGATTGCAATCTGGATATTCCTAATATAAGATGAAAGCTTTATTGATCAAGGTGGGGTTCTGTGACGTCTTGGTCTGGTCGTTGAACACAAACGAAGTACGCGAAGTTGCAGCTATGGCAAACTTTTAATCTAAAGAAAACCCAAAGTCTAAACGATTCCCTAAGGGCTGTATATATGGAGGAGAGGGGGGGGGGAATTCGTGGCCCTTGGAGGAGGGGTCCGAAACCAACACTGACTCTTGTTTCCCCACACATACGGACTCTAAAAACTGCCTATAATTAAGTATTTCGAAATTACATGGGTCTAGCCCAAAAATAATGTGATGCAGCACCTAGAATAGCCTCTGGACAAAATTTATGAAGTGGCATCTTGTATATTTCGTCCAAGGCTTCATGCACTCATTATGGTGGCTTCAAAGTCCTGGAATCATCACTTGTAACTCTGTTCTTGTTCCCCTTGCGCATGCCATCATCTCCATGCTTGAACTTGCTCCAAGGTTCATCTTTCTTGTCCAAGCTAGGCCCTTCATTTGTAAGCAAAATGATTGTATCCAATTTAGGCAGCATCATATTCTCATGAATATTAGAATCGTTACCAAGAAACGTAAGTACCTGATAATTCAATTGGCATGCACGAGCTCTAGTAATTTGTCCAATATGTATAGCAGCAGGGGCTGTGGGTTTAGCAATGGTATTGATGTCCTCATCATCCTCCCCTTCTTGAAATGAAGTCGTCCTCGACGGAAGCTCATCTTCCTCACCTAAATAAGGCTTCAAATCTGCAATGTTAATAGTGGGACTAACCCCAAAATCTGCAGGGAGCTCAAGTTTATATGCATTATCACTTATTTTCTCTAACACCTTAAAAGGACCATCAGCACGTGGCATTAGCTTTGATTTGCACAAATTAGGAAATCTGTCCTTACGCAAATATAACGAAACAAGATCTCCAGGTGCAAACACAACATGTTTACTACCCTTATCTCCAGCAAGTTTATATTTAGCATTCATACGCTCAATGTTTTCCTTAGTTAACTCATGCATTTTTAAAATACATTCAGCACATTCTTTAGCATCAAAATTAACCTTCTCCGAAGATGGAAGAGGCAACAAATCAATAGGTGCACGAGGTAGGAAACCATACACAATTTCAAAAGGGCACATCTTAGTAGTAGAATACAATGAACGATTATAAGCAAATTCAATATGAGGCAAGCATTGTTCCCGCATTTTCTTATTATTCTTCAAAATAGCCGTAAGCATAGTAGACAATGTTCTATTGACTACTTCAGTTTGTCCATCAGTTTGAGGGTGACAAGTAGTACTAAAAAGCAGTTTAGTCCCCAACTTAGCCCATAAACATCTCCAAAAGTGGCTAAGAAATTTAGTATCACGATCTGAAACAATAATATTTGGCACACCATGCAAGCGAATAATTTCATGACAGAACAAATCAGCAACATTAACAGCATCATCGCTTGTATGACATGGCATAAAGTGTGCCATTTTCGAGAACCTATCCACGACAACTAATATGCTATCCCTCCCCTTCTTTGTTCGATATAAACAAAAAACAAATTCCATAGATATATCCTCCCAATGAACACTAGGTACAGGCAAAGGCATATATAAACCATGAGGATTGATTCGTGACTTAGCTTTTTGACATGTAGTGCAGCGAGCAACAAAACGCTCAACATCCCATCTCATCTTTGTCCAAAAGAAATGTGCAGCAAGTACGTCCTCCGTCTTCTTCACACCAAAATGTCCCATAAGTCCTCCTCCATGTGCCTCTTGCAACAACAAAAGACGAATGGAGCAAGCTAGAATGCATAGCTTGTTAGCACGGAACACAAATCCATCATTAATGATGAACTTCTTCCAAGTTCTTCCTTCTTTACAATTCTGCATTACATCTTTAAAATCAGCATCATGCACATATTGATCTTGGATGGTCTCCAAACCAAATATTTTGAAGTCAAGTTGTGAAAGCATAGTATAGCGACGAGACAATGCATTAGCAATAACATTTTCTTTATCCTTCTTGTGTTTAATAACATAAGGGAAAGTCTCAATGAATTCAACCCATTTAGCATGTCTACGATTCAGTTTAGCTTGACTTTTAATATATTTCAAAGATTCATGATCAGAATGGTTTAAAAAAAATTGGGCCATAAATAATGTTGCCATGTCTCTAAAGTCCGAACAAGAGCATATAATTCTTTATCATAAGTAGAATAATTTAGACTAGGCCCACTCAATTTTTCAGAAAAATATGCAACAGGTTTGCCATCTTGTAATAACACACCTCCTAATACAATTCCACTAGCATCACATTCAAGCTCAAAAGTCTTATTAAAATCAGGAAGTTGGAGTAAGGGAGCGTGTGTCAACTTATCTTTAAACACCATGAAGGCTTCTTCCTGTGTGGTACCCCAAACAAAAGGCACATCCTTCTTTGTAAGCTCGTTGAGAGGTGCAGCAATGGTGCTGAAATCTCTCACAAAATGCCTATAGAAACCAGTGAGGCCAAGGAAACTCCTCACTTGTGTGACCGTTTTGGGCAGTGGCCAAGTCTCAATAGTTTCAAACTTGGCTTTATCAACTTCACTTCCCAGTGGAGTAACAACATAGCCATGAAAAGATACTTGGTCGGTGCAAAAGGTGCACTTTCCAAGGTTACCAAACAAACGTGCATCACGTAGAGCAAGAAAAACAACACGTAAATGTTCCAAATGTTCCTCCAATGATTTACTATAAGTCGGTATATCATCAAAATATACTACCACAAATCTCCAATGAAAGCACGTAAAACTTCGTTCATTAACCTCATGAAAGTACTAGGTGCATTAGTTAACCCAAAAGGGATGACTAACCACTCATATAAACCAAACTTAGTTTTAAAAGTAGTTTTCCATTAATCTCCCAATTTCATACGAATTTGATGGTATCCACTACGCAATTCAACTTTGGAGAATATTGTAGAGCCACTCAATTCATCAAGCATATCAACTAGCCTAGGAATAGGATGGCGATAACGAATAGTAATATTATTAATGCCTCTACAATCAACACACATACGCGAAGTACCATCCTTTTTCGGCACTAGAATAATAGGAACAGCACAAGGACTAAGGGATTCGTGAATATAACCTTTGTCGAGCAGCTGCTGGAGTTGATGCATAATGTCCTTCATCTCCTCTGGATTGGTACGGTATGGTGCACGGTTGGGTAACAAAGCACCGGGAATTAAGTCAATCTAATGCTCAATCCTTCGAATAGGTGGTAATCCCGGTGGCATGTCTTGTGGAAAGACGTCAGCGAACTCCTGCAAAATGTTAGTAACAACAGGAGGCAAAGAGGAAGGCACATCCTCGAATGAAAATAATGCCTCTTTGCCCACAAAAGCATAGCAAACAGATTTGCTGAAATCTAGGTCATCAATATCAGATTTGGTGGCAAGTAAACATGCACTTTTCAATTTAATTTCAGAAGCAACATTAGATGGTTTATTATTAGGCTTCATGTGTTGCTCAAATTCTTTTGCCACAATCTTATTTTCACTCTTATTTTGCTCCTGTTTTGCTTTATTAGCTCTATTAATATCATCTTTCAAAATGGAATCAGTAGTCATAGGAAGCAAAGTAATATTTTTGTCCTTATGAACAAGAGTATACTAATTGTTTCTACCATGGTGTACATAATTTTTATCAAATTGCCATGGTCTACCAATAAGGAACATGTTTGCATAGGTACCACATCACAATCAATATAATTAGCATATGTAGAGATACTAAAATACACACGAATAGTACGTGTTACCTTAACCTTGCCGCTGTTGTTGAACCATTAGATATAATAAGGATGTGGATGTGGTCTTGTGGTGAGAGATAGCTTCTCCACCATCTCCATGCTAGCCAAGTTGTTGCAGCTCCCTCCATCTATGATGACACGAACAGAACGTTCATTCACAACTTCCTTTGTATGGAACAAATTATGCCTCTGATTTTGCTCAGTTTGTGTAACCTGCACACTCAAAACACGTTGAGCAACTAAACATTCATACCTGTCAGCACCTTTAGCAGCCATGTATTGCGTCTCATGATCAGAATCATCTCCACCATGTTCCTCATGTGTAATAAGAGCCAAATTCTCCTCATCATAGTCACTAGCAGACTCACCCACCATCCTCAGTAGCAATCATCACACACTGAGATTTGCATTCTCTCGCAAAATGTCCTCTTCCCTTACAACGATGACAAATAATATCACTTGTGTGCCCTGTTGATGCCATGGATGAAGAAGAGCTGTGCGCAGGCTCGGCAGGTGTGCTCTTGGCAGAGAGTGGTGGTTGTGCCTGCTTTCTTGTATCACGGCTGGAGGTGGCACCTGATGGATGTACTGGTGCAGTGGAAGTAGAGGATGCACGTGGTGTCCATGATGAAGATCGACCTGCAGAAAAGTTAGTTCACGCCAATGCCTGTCGATCTTGCACTTCACGTTCAGCTTTACAAGCAAGATGGAATAAACGAGTTATATTATTATACACCTTATACTCCAGAATGGTCTGAATCTCTCTATTTAATCCACCCATAAAATGTGCAAGCATAGCTTCATTCTCCTCAACAATACCACATCTAATCATGCCAGTTTGTAATTCTTGATAATATTCTTCTACATAATTTTTTCCTTGTCTTAAACGCTGCAATTTTTGAAGTAATTCACGTTGATAACATGGTGGAACCCAACAAGTACGCATAGCAGTTTTCAAAGCAGCCCAAGTAGCTGGAATAGGATATAATATACAATGTTCAGACCACCAAACACATGCAAAACTAGTGAAAGCACAAACAACAGCAGGAACACGTCTCTCCTCGGGATATTGTAAACATGTGAAATGTTGTTTAGTTTCTAACTCCCAAGTAAGATATATATCAGGAACATATCTACCCTAAAATGGTGGAATATTTACCTTCAGTTTAGGAAAAAGGACATGATCTCGTACCTCAGGTGGTGGTGCAGCCCTACCGTTGCGATGATATACCTGAGGATGACCTAGTGGTGGTGGTGCTGGTGGTTGCACCTAGTTTTGATTTTGATGAACCTCATCCTCGTAATGGTCCTCCACCCCTGCAGTAGCAGCAGGAGCTATAGAAGCATCAATAGCGGCACCAGAATTTTGCCCGGGGTCAATGGGAATGCGCCCATGCTCGTCCCACTTGATTTGGAAGGTGTTGTTGTTGTTGTTGTTGTTGTTGTTGTTGTTGTTGTTGTTGTTGTTGTTGTTGTTGTTGTAGAGGTGCGATAGGTGCAGCCGGTGGTGGTGGTGGAATACGTGCTAGCAATTCATTAAACTTGTTATCGAGCTTTGTTTCGAACGTCTTCTCCATCCCATATATCTTCTCCATGGCCTCTTCAAATCTGTTTAGCACATCTTGCACCTGTCCACTCATCATTTGCTGAAATTTATCATGCAACTCCTTATTCGTCATGTTCTCCCAGTCAGTCTCGTCGGCCTGTGATCCTGCCATAGTTAGCAGCAATAGAAACACACAATAATATGATCGTACATACTACTAACAAGAGGTGGTGGTGGGTGTCACAAATCCATCAAGGAAATCTCATATTATTACCAGTTCTTACCCAGCAGCAGGCGGTGATCGGCAACCGTCGTAGTCAAAACTCTCAAAGCATGGATAGAGTGATTACCAGGGAGAGTCAAACGCACGACGTAGATGTATGTGGATCTAGGAAGGCTTATAATATGATAGCAAAAAGGGCTAGCAATAATCAATTCAGAGATGCAAAGTTGAATAAACGCTCAACGATGGTACTATGCTGGTCCTAGGCTAGACCGTATAGAGACACGAGCCTAGAACACGAACAAAAATCATGGCGCGGCACGTAAACAAGGGAGGAGCACTCTCTGATTTTTCTTCCTTTTTTCACTTTTTTGCACCTTTTTTCCTCTTTTTTTGCTCCGCAACAAATTTTTTCGAAAAAGTCTACAAATGGTCTAAAAACTGCCTAGCTAGAATTTTCCAGACTTAGTTTTTTTAGTTTGGAACTATTTTTCTACTGCGGGTAGCATGGAAGTTGGGGGGCCCGACTTCGTCACGACTCGAAGTATTGCATGATCTAGAACTCGAAAACAAAGCAACAAATACTGGACTCGGACTAGGACTAGTGGCGGAGATGAATCTGGTGGAAGTCGGATAGGTGGTCGTATATGGCGATGGAATATCTCGACTCGGATTGGTGGTATATGGCGATGGTATATGTGGACTCGGATTGGTGGTTGTATATGGCGATGGTATATGTGGACTCGGATTGGTGTTTGTATATGGCAGTGGCGATGTATATGGTGGGGTGGTGGTATATGGTAATGATGATGACGATAGTGCGGCGGGGGCATGACAACTTGTGAACAGAACTCGAAACTCTAAGGGACTAGATGCTAAGACTAGCAACTCGACATGACGATGCAACCGCAAATTTAACAAAGCAAAACTCTAAAAAGTCTATGCAAAGGCTCAGATTGGTTCGGATATGATGACCTAACCCTATTTTTTGGCTTTTTCATGGCCTGTAGGTATGAAGAATAGACTCGATCTAAACTATGAAAAACTATAAAATCTCACCGAGCAACCTGGAAATCTGATTCCACTTAATAGAAGCAAACGTGTCCCGATGCTTCGATGAGATGGTGGCTATCGTTTTCTGTGGGAATCGACCTTGACAATCCGACTATGAACGTGTGAGATGTCGCGCCATAGCAATTGCTAAACCAACTTCCGGGGGTTATTGACCACGCCGAAGCACGATCAACCTGACCACGAGGGTCTTTTTCCTGTGAGCAAACGAAGAACAAGCAAGAAACTAAGATTGCAATCTGGATATTGCGAATATAAGACGAAAGCTTTATTGATCAAGGTGGGGTTCTATGACGTCTTGGTCTGGTCATTAAACACAAACGAAGTATGCGAAGTTGCAGCTATGGCGAACTTTTAATCTAAACAAAACCCAAAGTCTAAACAATGCCCTAAGGGTTGTATATATGGAGGAGAGAGGGGGGAAATTTCATGGCCCTTGGAGGAGGGGTCCGAAACCAACCCTAACTCTTGTTTCCCCACACATACGGACTCTGAAAACTGCCTATATTTAAGTATTTCGAAATTACATGGGTCTGGCCCAAAAATAAGGTGACGCGGCACCTGGAATAGCCTTTGGACGAAATTTATGAAGTGGCAACTTGTATATTTCGTCCAAGGCTTCATGGACTCATTATGGTGGCTTCAAAGTCCTGGAATCATCACTTGTAACTCCGTTCTTGTTCCCCTTGCGCATGCCATCATCTCCATGCTTGAACTTGCTCCAAGTTTCATCTTTCTTTTCCAAGCTAGGCCCTTCATTTGTAAGCAAAACAAATGTATCCAATTTAGGCAGCATCATATTCTCATGCATATTAGAATCGTTACCAAGAAACGAAAGTAGCTGATAATTCAATTGGCGTGCGCGAGCTCTAGTAATTGGTCCAGTATGTATAGCATCAGGGACTGTGAGTGTAACAATGGTATTGATGTCCTCATCATCTTAATAGAGGCGAAGTTGTCCCGATTTTTCGATGACATGGTGGCTATCGTTGCTTAGTTTCTAACTCCGAAGCAAGATATATATCAGGAACATGTCTACCCTCAAATGGTGGAATATTCAATTTCAGTTTAGGGAGATGGTCATGATCTCGTACCTGAGGGGGAGCCCTACCATTGCCATTATTTGCATGTGGACGACCTGGTGGTTGTGGTGCTGGTGGTTGCACGTAGCTCTGATTTTGATCAACCTTATCCTCGTAATGTCCCGCATAATCATCCTCCTCCGCATAAGCAGCAGGAGCCTCAGAAGTATCAACAGCAGCACCAATAGTTTGGCCAGGCGCAAGAGGGAGATGGCTCACTCGACGGAGGGCTATTTTGCGACATGGAGGTAGTCTTTGTTGTAGAGGTGCGTTAGGTGCAGCCGGTTGTGGTAGTGGAAGACGCGCGAGAACTTCATTAAACTTGTTATCGAGCTTTGTTTCGAACATCTTCTCCATGCCATCTATCTTCTCCATGGCCTCTTGAAATCTGTTTAGCACATCTTCACCTGTCCACTCAACATTTGCTGAAATTTATCATGCAACTCCTTATTCGTCATGTTCTCCCAGTCAGTCTCGTCGGCTTGTGATCCTGCCATGGTTAGCAGCAATAGAAACACACAAGAATATGATCCTACAGACTACTAACAAGAGGTGGTGGTGGGTGTCACAAATCCATCATGCAAATCTCAAATTCTTACCAGTTGTTACCCAGCAGCAAGCGGTGATCGGCAACCGCCGTATTCAAAACTCTCAAAGCTTGGATAGAGCAATTACCAGGGGGAGTCAATTGCACGATGTAGATGTATGTGGAGCTGGGAAGGCTTATAATATGGTAGCAAAAAGGGTCAGCAATAATCAATTCAGAGATGCCAACTTGAATAAACGCTCAATGACGGTACTGTGCTAGTCCTAGGCTAGACCGTGCTAGAGACGCGAGCCTGGAACACTAACAAAATCACGGCGCTGCACGTAAACAAGGGAAAAGCATACTCTAGATTTTTTTCGCTCTGTTTTTTGGCAGTCCTCTTCTTTTGCGCTCCTCTTTTTTTTGCGAAAAATCACTATAATGGCGAGTGTCTCAAAACTCTTCCCGGGTGAAACAGACAGGATGGGCACGAAATGTTTTTTGATTTTTTTCGGAAATCAGGGCAGCGACGACGAAAACGTGTGACAAAAAATCACTATGATGGCACGTGGCTCAAAAGACTCCGAAAAGCCTGAAAATAGGAGAGGGAAAAAATTGCCTGCGAAAATTTTTCCCTAAAAACTGCCCGGGGGTCTCCGTACTCTTTTTTTTCGAAACCTACTCAGGCAAGGAAACACGAATCGGAAATTAGACGGATCTCGAAAACAAACCCAATATGAAAGGAACTCGGACTGGTGGTGGACATATGGTTGTAGGATATGGCAGCGGTGGTAGTATATGGATACAGATTGGTGGTGGTATATGGATACGGATTGGTGGTGGTATATGGATACGGATTGGTGGTGGTATATGGCAGGGGCGATGATGATGGTGCGATGGCGGCATGACAACTTATGACCAGAACTCGAAACTCTAAAAGACTAGACGCTAAGACCAGCAACTAGAGACGATGATGCAACCGCAAATTCAACAAAGCAAAATACTGAAAAGACTATGCTAAGGCTCAGACTGGTTCGGATATTATGATATAACCCTATTTTTTGGCTTTTTCGTGGACTATAGGTATGAAGAACAAACTCGATCTAAACTACGAAAAATTGTAAAATCTCACCAAGCAACCTAAAAATCTGATACCACTTGGTAGAGGCAAAGGTGTCCCGTCTTTCGATGAGATGGTGGCTATCATTTTGGAGGAAGCCGACTATGAACGTGCGAGGACGTTGCGCCTTAGCAATCGCTAAACCAACTCCGAGAGGTTATTGAGCACGCCGGAGCACGATCAACCTGACCACGAAGGTCTGTTTCCTGCAGGCAAACGAAGAACAAGCAAGAAACTAAGATTGCAATCTGGATATTGCGAATATAAGATGAAAGCTTTATTGATCAAGGTGGGGTTCAGTGGCGTCTTGGTCTGGTCGCTGAACACAAACAAAGTACGCAAAGTTGCAGCAATGGTGAACTTTTGATCTAAACAAAACCCAAAGTCTAAACAATGCCCTAAGGGCTGTATATATGGAGGAGAGAGGCGGGAATTTCGTGGCCCTTGGAGGAGGGGTCCGAAACCAACCCTAACTCTTGTTTCCCCACACATACGGACTGTAAAAACATCCTCTAATCAAGTATTTCAAAATTACATGGGCCTGGCCCAAATATAAGGTGACGCGGCACCTAGGATAGCCTCTGGACGAAATTTATGAAGTGGCATCCAAGGTTTCATGCCTTCATTATGTTGGCTTCAAAGTCCTGGAATCATCACTTGTAACTTCGTTCTTGTTCCCCTTGCGCACGCCATCATCTCCATGCTTGAACTTGCTCCAAGGTTCATCTTTCTTGTCCAAGCTAGGCCCTTCATTTGTAATCAAAACAAATGTATCCAATTTAGGCAGCATCATATTCTCATGAACATTAGAATCGTCACCAAGAAACAAAAGTACCTGGTAATTTAATTGGCGTGTGCGAGCTCTAGTAATTGGTCCAGTATGTGTAGCAGCAGGGGCCGTGGGTGTAACAATGGTATTAATGTCCTCATCACTTTCCTTACAATACAAGTCATACATACATGGCGGTTCGTCCTCCTGGGCCTCAAGTCGCCTTTGCGTCTTGGGCATACCTGATCCGCCATCTTCGATGATAAATCGCCAATGGTATGACCCGACCCCTCCTGGGCTTTTCATACCCAGTAGTTATATCCCCAACATTAGGCCCCGGGTTGAGTTGAACTTCTTCATATCAATCTTCAATACCTGACTTGTCAAAAAATCTTGTATCGCCTTGTTTGATAAACCTTGTTGTAACCCGCCATGACGTCAGCTCACAGAATTTTCTTAAACCGCCATGACGTCACTTCGCATTAACTTCGCACGAGACCCAAACATCTTAACTACTCCTTATCTTAATAAACATCCTGAGAATCGAGGCGTCCATATAGCCACCTGATGATTTCGACCTCCTTGACTCCCGCGCATGCCTTGTATCCACCCCCTTATAAATAGGGATAGGGGTCTTTATCATTTTCACCCCTTCCTTCATCTTCCTCACGCATCCCTTCTGCCGCTCGAGCTCCGCCGTTGGAACCTCCGACCGCTGCTTCGACCCAGGCCGCTGCATCAACCTGATCGGATTAGAAAATCTAGCGTGCCACCACTGCTCATCATCTTCTATAAGTGCATCTTTCTTCCCATCTTAGATCTGCGTTTAGGGTTTGGGTAGTTCATCGGCGTTCTTGTTGTTCTTTGTTGCTTCCTTCAACTCTAGTGGCTTTTAATCTAGACAGGCTATAAACCTTACACAGAAGTAGTTTTAGCATTGATTTTTATCTTTAGAATAACATCTCCCCATAGAAGATCTCACTGAAAAATCCATAGTTTCCACCGCTTCCACCTTAGCTTTAGAATTTTACTGCCTTTTCTAAACAGCCATAGATCCTAAATTATAGCTTTAACTTGTGAAACTTGTTTGCCCATCACTTATCAGAATTTTCATTTGATAGAACTGAAGCACTAAAAACTGCAATGGTGGCTTATATTGTGATCCACCATACGCTTCATAACCTGCATTGATTCTCCGGTTTAACCATGCTTTCCTTCTCATAATTTGATATGGCAAGATACTTCTTGACTTTTAAACTTTTGCCTGGCCTAACAATAGAGTCCTCAATCCGGTAGTGACCATTTGTCCCCATTCAAGCCGCCAGTATTTCAAAGGTTCATCCCCCGGCTTAACCTGTTAACTGTTTATAGCAGTTATCTTTGAATCAATGGCCCGAATTAATAGCATGATCATAAGCCGGTAACATTTCTTTCTCTTAGGCCCTTGCTTCTCAAGATGGTCAAGACTGTCACTGCCTACAACTGGGTTGTTTCCCGGGTCACCGAAGAAGACTTGAAGGAAAATGTTCAGACTGGCGTCTTAGCCAAAAAAGAAGCCATCCACTCGAGGGTTCCGGGTAATGAAACTCGCCTTGAGCCCAAAGATGGTGAAGTTATCGACCGGTGTTTTAGTCCTCCCGGCTCAAGATTCTTCCGTGATGTGTTGCATTTCTTCAAGCTCCATCCACAAGATATCGGACCAAATTCCGTTTCAAACATCTGCAATTTCCAAGTGTTTTGCGAGGTGTACCTTCAACAGGAGCCCACCATAGAACTATTCAGAGAGTTCTATTACTTAAACCAGCAGAATGAATTCACAAATGGACCTAGCCTGGAACTAGGCGACATATCTATACTGCGCCGGAAATAAGCCATATTCCCAGCTGCTAATCTTCCTAGTCACCCCAAGGACTGGATCTGGACTTGGTTTTATTGCCAAGATACTTCACCGGAGGGAGAAAATCCCCTGCCAGGTTATCGTGCCAGTCGGCTTAGTAGCAGACATCATCTTCCAGACCGTATCAGCACCGCAGCACGAAAGAAATATGTGCCAATTTTTGCAAAGATCCAGACCTTAATGGCCAATGGTTTAATCGGAATTGATCTAGTTCGCTGCTGGGTTGCCTGGAGAATCTTGCCTTTAAGCTGCCGGCCCAGTTTAATGTACGAGTATACCGGCGAGCTAAAAGATCCTCAGCGCCACTGCCAGACCAAAATAACCGAGGAAGACATCAATAATATGACAAAGACCCTGCTGAATGAGAGCTTGGTAGATTGTAGTGCAGTCAGATTGAGTCCTTTCTATGTCCCGAATAAGCTGTCGGCTGTAAGTTTCTGAATCGAGCTCATCCTTGAATCATAGTTTTATTTGTACTGCTTTTTTATACTCATACAATGTTTACAAGATGACTCACCCTTCTGGACCAAGAAGTTGCCAGAGAAGCCGGTGAAAACCCGGACGAAGAGTATGGCTATCAAAAAGCCTGCCAAGAAGAGATCCAATGTTGCCGAATTACTCAATTTGGATGATAAGGATGATGATGACGAGTCGGAGGTAGAACTTGATTCCCTTGTCTCATTTTTCATACATCTTATTGACAATGATTATTATCAAGATGATGCGGAGGCCAGCCGTGCAGATGAAGAAGAGGTAATTAACCTATCCTCCGGCTCCGACTCTCTGCCAACACAGAAAACCAGACAAGCAAGCTAAAAAGTAAGATTTTCTCACCCTTTAGCTCACTTGGATCCCAAATTTCTTTTGAAGAAATAGCAACATGAAGCTCGCCACACAACTCGGCACAGCAGTGGTGAAAAATTATCTTCCGGCTTACCTAACACCCCAGCACCTTGCAAACATCGACCGGAGGTTTCAAAACTTTCTGACTTAGATTATCCCAAGGCGGGTCTTTCTCGTCAACCTCTTAATCCGTCTGATTCAAATTATCAAGGAACATCTCATTCCTCCTCCGGTGACCCAACTGGAACTCAAATTCCGGCCTTCAAAACCATGCCTGGGTAAGGGTGTATTCCATCACTTGAAATTTCTTGCCCGACTGACATATTAACATATGTGTATTTCTTATTCTTAGTTGCCAGGCCAAACCCAGCAAAAAGGTGAAGTTGAAGAAGTCGGCTGACAACAGCAATCCTTCTAAGACGGAAAAACAACGGCCAGAATCCTCTCATCCAATTGCCGAAGCTAACATTGATGGCCCGCCACCAAAAGAGAACGACATCACCATGGATCAAATAGATGTTGTGTCGGACATCTCTGAACCTCCAAGCCCCATCAAGCCTAATGAAGATAAGGCTGATGAAGTTACCATCACCGGGCTTGGTTACACCGCGCCGGGTAACCCCACTGCCTTATCCAAGCACAGCACCAAAGAAGAAATTTCTGCTGCTAATAAAGGAAAATGGAAAGTAGACTTAGAAGACTACACCCAATTCAGTGCCCAAGAAATCCGCTCTGGTTACTTGTACCGCCCATACACCAGTCGCGATTTTGAAGCCGGCTTTGTTAACTTGATGAAGGAATGCTATGAGGTAATCAAATCACCATTCTCTTCATAATTATATGTCTATCAGCCGCCAAGTCCATAGGATATGATAGGAGTGAATATGTTGTAGACTTTCCAATTGTCATAAGACTGAATATTATTACTAGTAGCCCCCAAGGGCCGGCTTAAACCATCAAGTTAAGCCAGGACTTTAAATAGCAGTAATCAACTTTGCATCTGTAGCCCCCAAGGGCCGGCTTAATCAGTATGAGTAAACCGAGACTTATAACCCTGGTTGAAACCAATATCCCAACATGTAGTATTTATAAACTGGATCAGATCATTTTGTCCAGGTCAGCAGATAAATTTGTCTTAAAAAGAACAATACGCATTAGCCCCCAAGTGCCAAGGAAAAAACTTGTATTGTGCTTGGGACTTCGAAAAGTTGACTTAAGAGCAATAGGCATTAGCCCCAAAGTGCCAAGGAAAATACTTGTATTATGCTTGGGACTTCAAAAAATAATCATAATACCTTCCATGTTTGTTTATGTCATAGGCTGAACTGACTGAGAAGGATTCGTAACTCAATGATCAGAAGGCTAACATTAAAACTCAACAATCTGAGACATCCAAGGCCAAGTCAGAACTGAAGACTGCTTTAGAAAACATTTAGGAGCTTAAGAAAAACTTCAATACTGATAAAAACGGCTGGGAGACTGAAAAGGTGGCTCTATTGAAGAGGGCAGAGGATGTTGAAGCCGCACTTAAACCGGTGACTGAAGAGGTGTCCAGTTTAAGGCAGCAGATCAATAACATGTCGTCAGCCATCTTCGGTAAGTAGGAGATATGACTCCTTTGCACCTCAATAAACATATCATAAACTTCCACCGGCTTATCAATAAATTTACTGATACAGGTTCTCGGAGCGTCAAGCTGGGCTCAGATATGCGCATCAGGCTTAAGGTTGTCTACACTCTTGTAGAACCGTTATACACTGGTACTCAACGGGCCATTGCTGCTGCTATTCACCAGAAACAGCCGCCCACTCTCATTAAGGAAACATTGGAGAGATTGTTAGTGCTACCTCAAAGGATTGAAGAATTGAAACGAGCCTCTGCTAGAGCTGGTGCCTTGACTGCTTTAAGTCGGGCAAAGGCGTGGCAAGTAGATCTTGACCCAGAAGATTTGGCCAATGGTTGCCCAAGTGTAGAAGAGGATGGGTCACCCTTCAACGCTGATGATTTTTGCCGATATAGCAAGAGAAATGCGTCCACTAGCGACCCGCCTGGCTGAAGAAACCAATCTATCTCAATACCAGGTGGCTTATGACGCTGATAACAAAAAGACGAAAGCTCCGGTTCATCCAGAGGTGGCTCTGATCCCACCGACACGTAAGCATACCTTCGCTCCTAAGATTGATCCATCCAACCTTATTGATGATGAGGCTGTGTTTAGAGCTTTGACTGGTATCAACAGGTCTATGCCTGACTTCCAGCCAATGGATAATCAAGGAGCTGAAGAAGAAGCACCGGACGATCTAGAGGCTTCAACCCGCCAAGAGTAGAATTTTGAAGTTATGAGCCGGTGCCAGAGATAGTGTTTTGACGCTATATATCAAAAACATTTGTCCTTTTGGGCAGTTAGATGCCGTGTAATAGGCTAGTTTAAACAATCTTGCTCTGTCACGCCATCGTGTGTCTTATTTGCATAACACTGCTGATCCATCACTTTAAAGATCTGCCACTTTATGCCTTATGATACCATCAAGTATGCAAATCAAATTTATCATTTTTCCTGCACACAAACAGATCACAAGTGCCTGGGCTGTCTACCCCAGGGCGGGTCACTATACCTCACATAAAAACCACTGGTGACTATAATAGTCCATAACCAGGGCCGGTTTAATCACAACCTCCTATAATCATAACAAATATCATACCTGTGATATTTGCTCATACTGTCGGCTTATCATACATGTGCAGTAAGGGTTACAACCCACAAAATGAGAGAGCAACGCGCCGTTCAATCGATTCATACTGCCGGCTTACAACGCCGCATGCAGCAAGGGGTAATATCCCAAAACTTAGAGCATGGCGCTCTAAGCACATAAAATCATCATATACTCGTGACTTAAAGTCCAAAAGTAGGCCGGGTTAATAAACTACAGATAAATTCAGATATGAACCATAAGGCTACAGAGCCCTCATCGATTTCAATCATGTATTAACATGCACAAGAGATGAATCTCAAAAATTGTTCAAATCAAATATAAAACAATAAACAAGGCTATCATAGGGTGCCAAGCCTTCAAAATCAAGTGCTTTTCAAGGGCTGCATAGCCGCTGAGTTAAACCTTCATTCAAACCTTGTAAGTCGGGCCTCACATGACCAATCGTGGTTTTAACTTTGACAAGTTCAGGGTCTTCATAAGATTGACTGTCAAGAGTACGGAGATCCATTCCAGGATTACCTGGGCGGAGTGGCAAACTTATAAAGGCAGGATAACCCGGATTTTTTGCTGAATACACCTAGCGTCCAAGCCTATTACAACGGTCAACAAAGCTCTTGTTCATTAACAAAGAGCCCCCAAGTAATGTTTTAATCCAGGCGTATAAGCCGGCTCAACAGGGTAGTCATAGCTATGCTCAATAAGCAGGAAGCCCCTAAGTATTTAGTAATCATGGCGTACAAGCCGGATCAAGAGGGTAGTCATAGCTATGCTCAATGAGCAGGAAGCCCCCAAGTGATAGTATGAAGTGACAATAAAGACTCATTATTCTCAATAATGAAACGACAAAGGCCCTGAATTAGCAGGGATGTCGGCTTTATTATATTCATCATAATGTATACATTGTCAAAATATGTACATTACAAGAGCCAGTGGGTCACGTGTAATAAGGCCGAAGATGAGCAATATTCCATGGCCGGCGGGTCTCCTCCTCCGACGTGCGCGAGTCCTTGTGGTCTTGAACATCGATAAGGTAGTATGACCCATTGTTTAAATTTTTGCTGACCACAAAGGCTCCTTCCCAAGGCAGGGATAGTTTGTGCATATCAGTTTGATCCTGGATAAGCCGGAGCACCAAATCGCCTTCTTGAAGGTCCTGGTTCTAACTTGGTGGCTATGATAAGGGTGCAGATCTTGCTGGTAAATCGCCGAACGGGCCGCCGCAAGTTCCCGCTCCTCATCCAACAGGTCAAAAGCATCCTGACATGCTTTTTCATTATCAGCTTCAACATAAGCCGCCACATGAGGCGAATCGTGATGGATGTCACTAGGGAGAACCGCCTCTGCTGCATAAACCATGAAGAAAGGTGTGTAACCCGTAGATCTGTTGGGGGTGGTATTGATGCTCCATAATACTAAGGGTAACTCCTCCACCCAACAACCCGGCATCCTCTGCAATGGGACCATAAGCCGAGGCTTGATGCCTCTCAAAATTTCTTGATTGGCTCTCTCAGCTTGTCCATTGGACTGGGGGTGAGCCACTGATGACACATCAAGTCGAATATGCTCTCATTGACAAAACTCTTTCATAGAACCCTTGGACAGATTGGTGCCATTATCTGTTATAATGTTGTGGGGAAAACCGAAATGGAAGATCACCTTTTTGATGAATTGAACCAATGTGGCCTCGTCATACTTACTAACTGGCTCTGCTTCAACCCACTTTGTGAATTTGTCAACCGCCACCAAAAGGTGGGTCTTTTTATCCTTGGAACTTTTGGTAGGCCCAACCATATCAAGCCCCCAGACTGCAAACGGCCAAGTAATTGGAATCATCCTGAATTCTTGAGCCAGCACGTGAGCTCGTCTTGAGAATTTCTGACAACCATCACATTTACTGACCAAATCCTCTGCATCAGCATGAGCCATCAGTCAATAAAATCCATGACAAAAAGCCTTGGCCACAAGAGACTTAGAGTCGGCATGATGACCACAGTCTCCTTCATGAATCTCTCGTAGGATCTCATGACCTTCTTCATGAGAGACACAATGTTGAAACGCCCCTGTAACACTATGATGATGCAACTCTCCATTGACAATAGTCATTGACTTAGACCGTTGGGGTAGCGACCTGACCCGAATGGATCAAGTCTCTGTGCTTATGTGTCATCCCTGGATCAGTATGCTGACACACACAGTACTCGAAGGATTTATAACAGAGGTAAATCACATGTATAAAGTAACGTAAATACTATTACCTCAATCCATATAGCGGAAGCAACAAGGTTGTGGATTCCCATCAACACCAACGGCAAAGTTGAGTGTAGAAATCGTAACCCTAACGTATCACTTACTCGTCATAAGAAACCTGCAACATAAGACGTTGCAGCCCAAAACGGGTCAGTACATTGAATGTACTGGCAAATTCACACCATAGAGAATGATGAATAAAGACTATCACTACATGCATATTTGGCTGGTGGAAAAGCTCTATGGTTATAAGGTTTTTGCGTAAAGCCAATTTTTCCCTACTGCAAAGGAATAAATTTATTTAACTATCATGGTGGTTGTGAAACATTGAGAATGGTTGACAGCATTCTCAATCCCAATTAAAAATAATTAAAACCCAACAACATTAATTAGAAGTAACATGTTGAGATTCACAATGATATTCAAGTACTAGATACTCAAGTTGTCCATAACCGGGGACACGGCTAATCATGATTAGTTTGTACACTCTGCAGAGGTTTGTGCACTTTTCCCACATGACTCGATCGCCTCCGTTTGTTTTCTCGCACTACATGGTGTTTGAGAAACGGATGACCGAGACATAGTCTTTCAGAAGTGCTAGCACCTTACATGTGGGGTAGACCGTACCACCTATAACCCCTACATCTGCTAGTCCACCCCGTAAGAGTTCGCACAACTTAGTCAACTATGCCAGAGCCCATAGTAGCATGTGGCTGCACACGGAAGTTTCTAGCATGAATTATCTTATGATCCCTTTGAGCCTGGGTGGCGGTCCGAAAAAAAACAGGCAAGTCCTGATAGACATCCGGTGCCTCAATCCACCCAGATGTGTGTTTAAGTTGCCACCTTAGATAAACCATTAAAATTGTCAACTCACATCTGTCATGGATATCACTCACCCAATCCACGTCTACTAGCATAGTAAGGCATAATAAGCAAATGTAGAAGTAACTCCCAAAGGTTTCATAATAATACAGGTAATAGGTACTACCTCATCTACTTCCCATCCCACAATTTAATTAGATCCTAATCATGCAATGTGAGAGGATTGATCTAATGCAATAAAACTGGGTTGTAGAAAAGGTATGATCAAAGTGTGAACTTGCCTGCAATGTAGATGAAGATGATTCGCACTCAAAACTCTTGATAGATCTACTCGTCACACTCCGGTCAATCTATCGTAAGCAAGCAATAGTAACCACACAATAAGCACTCATCTAAGGCACAAGTAAAACTCGAACAAGAGAACGAACTAGAAAGTTCAACTTAAGAACTCCGGTTGCAAGGGAAGAACGAACCGAACAAACGACGGAAAACAAACGGCGGAAGAAAACAACTCGGTTCTAGCAAGTTGAAACTAGGTCAAAATTTTACCGGGGCAAAAACTTGTTCAAGTTGATTAGACGGAACGGCGGTTTCGAGACGAAACTCCAGGCGCTTGAATCACCTGATTCCGATAAACGGGCGAGAAGGTATACTAGAACGAAGATCGGATCTGAGATCGCGATCGCGGAATAAATCCGACGAAAAGAAAGAGATGAACGGTTAAACGAACGGGCGTCGTTAACCGGGAATAATCGGTGACCACGTTCGTTGAGACGAACGGTCCGAAAGAAGAACGAAAACCGATCTAGGGTTTTCGGAAAAGAAACCAAAAAAGAAAACGGAAAACCGATCTAGGGTTTCGGAAAAGAAACCGAAACGAAGAATTGGAGAGAAAAACCGGAAAAGAAAACCGGAACGGTTTCTTTTAAAAGAACCGAACCGTGGGGAAGAAAAAGAGAGGTGCGGGGCTACCTCCGGCGAGGCGGGGCGAACGGTGGCGACGGCGGTGTGCTAGGGCAGCGGCGGCGGCGCTATAGGGGCGGCGGCGGCGGGTGAGGGGCGCGATGCACAAGGCGGCGGCGTGGGTGAGGGGCGGCGCGGCTATGGCGGCGGCGGCGCGGCTAAGGCGGCGGCGTGGGTGAGGGGCGGCGTGGTTATGGTGGTGGCGGCGGTGCACAAGGCGGCGGCGTGGGTGAGGGGCGGCGCGGTTATGGCGGCGGCGGCGGTGGTGAGGGGCGCGGGGTGGGGCGCGGCTTGGGAGGCGCGGGGTGGTGTGGGGCTTGGGGTTTGATGTGAGGAGAGGGTTTGATTTGATGTTTTGGAGGGGGGGTGTGGGTATTTATATAGGTGAGGTGGGGGATTTACTTGGGGTAGGGGACAAGAAAAAGAGAGGAAAAAGGAAAACGAAACAAAGGAAAGGGGAGGGGCTAACCCTACTAGGACTCGGCCTAGAGAGGCGGCGCCTAGCGCCTGGCGCACGAGGCGCGCAGCGCTGCTGGGGGCGGCTGCAGCGGTCGGCTGGCTGGGCCTTTGGCCCGGCTGGCCTGCTCTTTTTTTTAAACGGTTTCGCGCGCAGAAAAACACCGAAAAGAAAATCTAAACGAGCTCCAAAATTCTAAAGTAAATTTTCTCCGACTCCTAAAAATGAGCCGAACAAAATGAACTTTTCTCCGGGCCTAAAATGCAATTTTCGAAAACGCGCATTTTTCCCTATCCAAATAAAAACAAACAAACACCGGAAAACGAAATTTGATCTATTTATTAAATCTTCATTTTTCCTATATTTTGGGAAAGTCATATTATTCCCTCTCTCATATTTTGATATCGGAAAAACAATTGAAGATGAAATAAATAAATCAAATGATCCTCTTTTCAAATTCGAGAAAACTCTCAAATATGAAAATAACGAAATCTCCAACTCTCTCCGAAGGTCCTTGAGTTGCGTGAAATTTCTAGGATCGACCAAAATGCAAGAAAATAAGATATGCATGATGATCTAATGTATAACATTCCAAATTGAAAATTTGGGATGTTACAAACCTACCACCCTTAAAAGGAATCTCGTCCTCGAGATTCGGAGAGGCTAGCAAGAAAAGGTTAGGGTTTAGGGTCTTCTCAAAATCCATCGATCATCACCCGGTGTCTGGGGTGCTACCACCCTTAGAATCATTGTTACTGTTCCATCAAAACTCATATACTCCATCCTTATTTTTGACAGTGTTGGTCTTCTCAGATCCTCGAGAAAATTCCTTCTCTGAACTCTTCTGGTAGTGGCATAACCTTTACCACAATTCTTCTATCCTTTTATTTTGGTAAGGTTATTCCGCGACTAGGTCTTTGTAGCTGACGGGTCTGGCGCCAAAACTAAACAACTATTGATATCTCATGGTGGTCAACCATTTATGGTTTCTCCTGCAGGAAATGGGTCTTGGTTGATCCTCACCGTATAACCTACGGTTGGCAACAACTGCCGTGTACAAGGGAAAAATACTTATACCATTCTAAGTTTAAACAAGGTTTAATATCGCCGTCTCTCTACTATAGGCAAGTCACTCAGATTTACCATCCCATATAGCAAGGCGAATAATAAGAGTAAGTCGGTATGGTGATCAATCCATCCCGCACCCAAATCATTACCATGTACACAGTTTAGCGAATCTCGCATACTAACACTTGGTCATTCCTCACAAGCATTGCAGAATTTCTCTTGTCGATGAACTAAGTTCGGATAATTCCATGATTCTGCAAGCCAAACAAACATCTATCGTTCCTTCCCAACCCTCAGGTTTTGCGTAACTCCTATAAGATCGTCTATCGGCAAAGGTCTATCCTCTTCCAGGGTCCTTCCTTCAGCAAGAATGTGCTTGCTTCTTGGCAGGTCCTGGGGCCTATGGGTTATGGCACACCTAATCACTTGTAGTCCTTGAACTTATCATTGGGCAACTGATCATTATTCAAACTTCCAACTTCCTAGTATTCTTAAATCCATCCAATTGTACTATCTTCCTTCCTTCTATTGGCACCAAACTGAAGTGTGATTACTCAAACTCATCATGGAATTTCCCTTGATCCATATCTCCAACATCATACCTCCTTTATATCCAATAGTAATTTATCTCTTCATCCTCGTGGGATATCCCTCATACCGAGATAAAACTTATACTTATGAAGTCCATACTCTACTTCGTGGAACATCATTATCCTTTCCAGGGTCAAGCGTCCTTACATGGGAATATTGGCCATTTCTACATGGCACTTCTTCAACTGGGAAACGTGAAACACATCTTGAACTCCTGACAGTCCTTCGGGTAACTCCAACCGGTAGGCCACTTCTCTCATACACTCCAAAACTCGGTATGGTCCTACAAATCGTGGCGCTAACTTTACCTTAACTCCCATTCGTTTAACTCCTCGCAGAGGGAACACATGAAGACATACTCGGTCTCCAATTTCATAGACTACCTCCTTGAGTTTTTGAGTCTACATAACTCTTTTGCCTGGACTAAACTAACTTCAGTCTATCTCAAATCAACTTAACATTCTCTTCTAACTCCTTTGATCACCTTTGGTCCAAACAACTATCGGTCTCTAACTTCATCCCACATACTCTTGGGGCATCACACATATCGAGACAAAACTCGTATTCATTTTTGTCCGAAATCCATTACAGCAGAGTATGCTTATCTTTCCAGGGGTCAACGGTTTTTACAGGGTACTACCACCCTTAAAATGCTCCAATATTCTATAGACCATATTTCTCATATCCTCAAAATGGTCAAAATCCTTCTTCATAGAGTAATAACTCATAAAATCCATATCAGCACCAACGATGCTACTTTATTGATTCTCAAATTATTACAATCTCCTGTTTTTCCATTACATGCCTCAACTCAACACCTCAATATAAAGGAAAATGTTCTCACTACTATGACTATATTTCTTCTGGTACAACTCAACTACTTATCACAAGTCTCCTTCTCCTTCGGACAATCTCTGGCAAAGTGCCCTGCTTTATTACAACTAAAACATATTACTTCTGACAAGTATCGACGTTTCCTTTTTGGGCATTTGTTGAGGTAGTGCCCTGACTCCTTGCACCTATAATAGGTGATATGACTTAGGTCCTTCCTGGAATCCAATCGGTTTCTCTTTCTGGACCTTTCCATACCAATCAGAGCTTCTATTTCCTGTGGGTCATACGCTACTTCCTCCGTCGGGAATTCTACTAGATCCCCATTCATACAATTCTGGGAGAGGTGTCCTTCTTCTCCACATGAATAGCAAGACTTGGTGTAGGGTTTAATTGGTTCCTCTTTGGGTGTGTCCTCCACCTCTTTCTTCATCGCAGGTTCTTTTAAAATTCCCATTAGGGCTCCTTTCATTGCTTCTTTTTTCTGCTGGATGGTTCTTTGTACCATGGGGTAAATGTGACACTGAGCAGGATAGTGGGTAGTCCCTTCACACAAGAAACAAGTGATCCGCCTGGTTGGGCATTCTACAACTGGGTGACTTCCTTCACAATTAGGGCATTCATCCTTGTGTTCTTTATGGGTGTGTCCGATTTCTCCACAAATCTTGCATGCACAAGGTTTCCTTATATCCCTTCCATAAGACTTCAACTTCTGGGACACCAGGTGAGATCTTTGCAGAGTCAACTTTAATTCTCTCCAAGTGGTTACTCCTTGCCATCCATTCATGGTTTGGTATATCCTCCACCAAGTAGCAGCACCTCTTTCAAAGCACTGAAGAGCATGCTGGGTCATATCATGTCCAACTATAGGGTTATTCTTCATGTGATCCTCCATGTTCTGAATCCATTGGTCCGTCTCCAATTGACTCATCGGTCCAGAAAATATAAGCTCATCTTCATTCATCCTCTATTGGGTCCATGGGTTTGGGGTGAGATAAGAGAAATATAGAGGGATGCACACAATGCAAACAACAGTTTTGAAAAGACAGATTTTTTTTGTGGCTGTCAAAAAAACATCAAACAAATGACAGCTCACAATCGTCGCATCTAACGTAGGTATATAATAGGGGTTTGGTCTTCTAAAGGTCAATAAATCTTCAACGTCTCCAAACTCTTCAAGCCTTGTTCATGCCTCCAATGGCTTCTTCCGATCATGCTTGTCTTCTCAAGTTCTTTTGCCAGATCAACTCTGTTGACGCGAAGTCTCTTGTGACATCCTTGAATATTCTGGAATTGCATTCCAAACTTCTAGGTTTCAACATCCTTGGCATGAGCCATGGTCATACTGTCCTTCAGTTCCTGACAAATCTCCGGTATCTCGAGGTTGTAGCTCCTCCAGCTTGTCTACTTTCATCTTCAGGATCCTGAGTTCCTCATGAAATACTTCCTTGTCTAATATGACTTCCTGGAGCTCCATTTTAACTTCTTGATGTACTACTCCAGATCTTGGTGATACTCCGGCTAAGGTTAAAACTTCATCTTACTAATAGGTGATCCATCAGCCTTCTACCATCCAATCCTTCCATGCATAGGCATGCTTAACTCAGCACGGTGACAATAGCATAAGCGGGCGATGACATCACGGATAACCGTGTTTTTTTTGCTCTTGCCATTTCCATGAGCTATCTCTCCACAGTTGATATCTCCTGCCTTAGGGTTTCTTTGACAAAACTTCGAGTTCTCATACTCCTTGTTTCAGTCTTTCTCCGATACACCTTGATCTCGGGTATTGACAACTTCCATAATCCGCCAAGTTCCATAAGGGTAGCATTCCTAGGTCATACAAATCTGGGGATTCTTCAGAGCCTCCAATTCTCCTAATCTTTAGAGTCTTCACAGTTGTAGTTTCCATTATCATAATGTATGGTAAAATCCTCTTCATTTCGAATGGTCTTACTTGTCTGATATCCTGTACTTCTTGGAGTGGTCTCATCAGTGGAATCTTCGAGTGGTCAAAAAGGGAAAAGGGGTATGGTCTCACTAAAAGGAATTTTTGAATAAGCTCAGAAGAGAAGAGAGGTAAAAGATCTTTTTGAAAGGGAAAGTTGTAGAGAAAAATCTTTGCTATGGGTTTGCCAGTTTCTAGGGTCACGTCCTACAGTCAACATGTGCTCTGATACCATCTTGTAGCGACCCGACCCGAATGGATCAAGTCTCTGTGCTTATGTGTCATCCCTGGATCAGTATGCTGACACACACAGTACTCGAAGGATTTATAACAGAGGTAAATCACATGAATAAAGTAACGTAAATACTATTACCTCAATCCATATAGCGGAAGCAACAAGGTTGTGGATTCCCATCAACACCAACGGCAAAGTTGAGTGTAGAAATCGTAACCCTAACGTATCACTTACTCGTCGTAAGAAACCTGCAACATAAGACGTTGCAGCCCGAAACGGGTCAGTACATTGAATGTACTGGCAAATTCACACCATAGAGAATGATGAATAAAGACTATCACTACATGCATATTTGGCTAGTGGAAAAGCTGTATGGTTATAAGGTTTTTGCGTAAAGCCAATTTTTCCCTACTGCAAAGGAATAAATTTATTTAACTATCATGGTGGTTGTGAAACATGAGAATGGTTGACAGCATTCTCAATCCCAATTAAAAATAATTAAAACCCAACAACATTAATTAGAAGTAACATGTTGAGATTCACAATGATATTCAAGTACTAGATACTCAAGTTGTCCATAACCGGGGACACGGCTAATCATGATTAGTTTGTACACTCTGTAGAGGTTTGTGCACTTTTCCCACATGACTCGATCGCCTCCGTTTGTTTTCTCACACTACATGGTGTTTGAGAAACGGATGACCGAGACATAGTCTTTCAGAAGTGCTAGCACCTTACATGTGGGGTAGACCGTACCACCTATAACCCCTACATCTGCTAGTCCACCCCGTAAGAGTTCGCACAACTTAGTCAACTATGCCAGAGCCCATAGTAGCATGTGGCTGCACACAGAAGTTTCTAGCATGAATTATCTTATGATCCCTTTGAGCCTGGGTGGAGGTCCGAAAAAAAACAGGCAAGTCCTGATAGACATCCGGTGCCTCAATCCACCCAGATGTGTGTTTAAGTTGCCACCTTAGATAAACCATTAAAATTGATAACTCACATCTGTCATGGATATCACTCACCCAATCCACGTCTACTAGCATAGCATGGCATAATAAGCAAACGTAGAAGTAACTCCCAAAGGTTTCATAATAATACAGGTAATAGGTACTACCTCATCTACTTCCCATCCCACAATTTAATTAGATCCTAATCATGCAATGTGATAGGATTGATCTAATGCAATAAAACTGGGTTGTAGAAAAGGTATGATCAAAGTGTGAACTTGCCTGCAATGTAGATGAAGATGATTCGCACTCAAAACTCTTGATAGATCTACTCGTCACACTCCGGTCAATCTATCGTAAGCAAGCAATAGTAACCACACAATAAGCACTCATCTAAGGCAGAAGTAACACTCGAACAAGAGAACGAACCAGAAAGTTCAACTTAAGAACTCCGGTTGCAAGGGAAGAACGAACCGAACAAACGACGGAAAACAAACGGCGGAAGAAAACAACTCGGTTCTAGCAAGTTGAAACTAGGTCAAAATTTTACCGGGGCAAAAACTTGTTTAAGACGGAACGACAGTTTCGAGACGAAACTCCAGGCGCTTGAATCACCTGATTCCGATAAACGGGCGAGAAGATATACTAGAACGAAGATCGGATCTGAGATCGTGATCGCGGAATAAATCCGACGAAAAGAAAGAGACGAACGGTTAAACGAACGGGCGTCGTTAACCGGGAATAATCGGTGATCACGTTCGTCGAGACGAACTATCTGAAAGAAGAACGAAAACCGATCTAGGTTTTTCGGAAAAGAAACCGAAAAAGAAAACGGAAAACCGATCTAGGGTTTCGGAAAAGAAACCGAAACAAAGAATCGGAGAGAAAAACCGGAAAAGAAAACCGGAACGGTTTCTTTTAAAAGAACCGAACCGCGGGGAAGAAAAAGAGAGGCACGGGGCTACCTCCGGCGAGGCGGAGCGAACGGTGGGAACGGCGGCGTGCTAGGGCGGCGGCGGCGGCGCTATAGGGGCGACGGCGGCGGGTGAGGGGCGCGATGCACAAGGCGGCGGCGTGGGTGAGGGGCGGCGCGGCTATGGCGGCGGCGGCGCGGCTAAGGCGGCGGCGTGGGTGAGGGGTGGCGCAGTTATGGCGGCGGCGGTGGTGCACAAGGCGGCGGCGTGGGTGAGGGGCGGCGCGGTTATGGCGGCGGCAGCGGTGGTGAGGGGCGCGGGGTGGGGCGCGGTTTGGGAGGCGCGGGGTGGTGTGGGGCTTGGGGTTTGATGTGAGGAGAGGGTTTGATTTGATGTTTTGGAGGGGGGGTGTGTGGGTATTTATATAGGTGAGGTGGGGGATTTACTTGGGGTAGGGGACAAGAAAACGAGAGGAAAAAGGAAAACGAAACAAAGGAAAGGGGAGGGGCTAACCCTACTAGGACTCGGCCTAGAGAGGCGGCGCCTGGCGCCTGGCGCACGAGGCGCGCAGCGCTGCTGGGGGCGGCTGCAGCGGCCGGCTGGCTGGGCCTTTGGCCCGGCTGGCCTGCTCTCTTTTTTTTAAACGGTTTCGCGTGCAGAAAAACACTGAAAAGAAAATCTAAACGAGCTCCAAAATTCTAAAGTAAATTTTCTCCGACTCCTAAAAATGAGCCGAACAAAATGAACTTTTCTCCGGGCCTAAAATACAATTTTCGAAAACGCGCATTTTTCCCTATCCAAATAAAAACAAACAAACACCGGAAAACGAAATTTGATCTATTTACTAAATCTTCATTTTTCCTATATTTTTGGAAAGTCATATTATTCCCTCTCTCATATTTTGATGTCGGAAAAACAATTGAAGATGAAATAAATAAATCAAATGATCCTCTTTTCAAATTCGAGAAAACTCTCAAATATGAAAATAACGAAATCTCCAACTCTCTCCGAAGGTCCTTGAGTTGCGTGAAATTTCTAGGATCGACCAAAATGCAAGAAAATAAGATATGCATGATGATCTAATGTATAACATTCCAAATTGAAAATTTGGGATGTTACAGTTGGGTTATCTGCCTGGCTAAAGTTTCATCTTCACGCCAAATATGGAATTGCCCAATCAGGAATGACATGAAGAGCCGCTACCAACTGTGCCTCCAGGTTACGAATAGCAAGGTCTTCCTCTGCAGGCAGTTTAACTGAAGGATTATGCAGAATATCATGGAAAATATTGGGTGGCACCAGCGTACGCTGGGATCCCAACCTACTTAAAGCATCAGCCGCCTCATTTTTCCTCTAATCAACATGCTTGACTTGATAGCCCTTGAAATGACCAGCAATAGCATCCACCTCTCGATGATACGCCGCCATGAGTGGGTCCTTATGAAAGGATCGAGAAGAGGTGTGTAGAGGAGGTGAATAGACTCTTAACAAGACAAAGTTGCACTTTTTATTTTCTTCAAGTTAAGGTAGAGTTTACACATTCACAATACATATCAAGCAAGCATGACAAGAGTATATGAGCAGCGGAAAGTAAAGCATGCAATTTGCAAGAATGTAAAGGGATGGGATTGGAGTGTGCAAACGCAATTGGAGACACGGAGATTTTTGGCGTGGTTCCGATAGGTGGTGATATCATACATCCATGTTGATGGAGACTTCAACCCATGAAGGGTAACGGTTGCGCGAGTCCACAGAGGGCTCCACCCACGAAGGGTCCACAAAGAAGCAACCTTGTCTATCTCACCATGGCCATCACACACGAAGGACTTGCCTCACTAGGGTAGATCTTCACGAAGTAGGCAATCTCCTTGCCCGTACAAACTCCTTGGTTTAACTCCACAATCTTGACGGAGGCTCCCAAGTGACACCTAACCAATCTAGGAGACACCACTCTCCAAAAGGTAATAGATGGTGTGTTGATGATGAACTACTTGCTCTTGTTGATGCGCGGCATCCAATGGTCATCCCCATGGACCTACCATCGCCTCACGATGTGCCAAGAGGACCTACGACTTGAGCTAGAGCTAGATCTCTCGAGACCGAGGTGACTTCTCTCCTTAGTGATATTACATGTCATTCTCTCGAGAAATGGATACTACCTAAGTCCGAGATGTTGTGCATGATTAGGTACCAAAAGGACCGTCTTAAAGATGCATGTGAAGACGGACAAGCCACCAAGTCCATGGATGAAGAGGAACCCGAAAGGAGAAGAAGGAAGTTCCAGGGCCCAGACATCCGGCCCCGAGCCCGGACATCCGGCCGCTGGAGACATCAGCTACAGCAGCCTTCCAGCCGCTGGACATCTGCAGGCCCCGGATGTCCGGCCCGGCCTGGAAATCCGGCCCCAATGCCCGGATATCCGGCAAGCTATAGCAGAGGGCAGAAGGGAACCCCGCCAGCCCAGACATCCGGCCCCTCCAGCCCGGACATCCAGCCCGACGCCCAAACGTCCGGCGCCGTCTATCTACACACAGTATAGGGCCGAGGCCCATGTACCCTTTCAACCCCTAGACTATATATACTCTCCTCCTACCTACGTTTTAGGGTTAGCAAAGGATTAGCTCATATTTATGTGAGAGCTTTGCTCATCCACTTGGTTACCTTCTCCTCGGAGATCGTGCCTCCTCGGAGAAGATCCCCCAAGCGGATTCAAGACCCCGTCACGGGTAGAACCTCAAGACCTCCTCACGGAGAAGATCGTGCTACTTGTATCGTCCTTAGTTGACTGTGGACCGTGTGATCTCTATGTGTACTTGGATCTAGCATATATGTGACTATTTCTTGTTGGTTTTACTGATTCTCTCATGTTTCCCCTCGTGATTTCCCTCGTTTTCCCCCTCGTGTTCCTCTTGTTCTTTGTGGGATCCGCTCCTTTTGTGAAAGATCGGCCCCTAGTGATAGAGGCGAAGGTGTCCTGATGTTTCGATGAGATGGTGGCTATCGTTTCTGTGGGACTCGACCTTGACGATCCGACTACGAACGTGCGAGACGTCGCGCCTTAGCAATCGCTAAACCAACAACCGAGGGGTTATTGACCACGTCGGAGCATGATCAACCTGACCACGAGGGTCTGTTTCCTACGAGCAAACGAAGAATAAGCAAGAAACTGAGATTGCAATCTGGATATTGCGAATATAAAATGGAAACTTTATTGATCAAGGTGGGGTTTTGTGACGTCTTGGTCTGGTCGTTGGACACAAACAAAGTACACGAAGTTGCAGCTATGGCGAACTTTTAATCTAAACAAAACCCAAAGTCTAAACGACTCCCTAAGGGCTGTCTATATGGAGGAAGAGGGGGGATTTCGTCGCCCTTGGAGGAGGGGTCCAAAACCAACCCTAACTCTTGTTTCCCCACACATACGGACTCTAAAAACAGTCTATGCTTAAGTATTTCGAAAATACATGGGCCTGGCCCAATAGTAAGGTGACGCACCACCTAAAATAGCCTCTGGACGAAATTTATGAAGTGGCATCTTGTATATTTCGTCCAAGGCTTCATGCACTCCTTATGGTGGCTTCAAAGTCCTGAAATCATCATTTGTAACTCCGTTCTTGATCCCGTTGTGCATGCCATCATCTCCATGCTTGAACTTGTTCCAAGTTTCATCTTTCTTGTCCAAGCTAGGCCCTTCATTTGTAAGCAAAACAAATGTATCCAATTTAGGAAGCATCATATTCTCATGAACATTAGAATCGTTACCAAGAAACAGAAGTACCTGATAATTCAATTGGCGTGCGCGCGCTCTAGTAATTGGTCCAGTATGTGTAGCAGCAGGGGTTGTGGGTGTAACAATGGTATTGATGTCCTCATCATCCTCCTCTTCTTGAAATTAAGTCGTCCTCAATGAAACTTCATCGTCCTCACCCAAATAAGGCTTCAAATCCGCAATGTTAAAAGTGGGAGTAACCCCAAAATCTGCAGGCAGCTCAAGTCTATATGCATTATCATTTATTTTCTCTAACACCTTAAAAGGACCATCAGCACGTGGCATTAGCTTTGATTTGCGCAAATTAGGAAATCTATCCTTACGCAAATGTAACCAAACAAGATCTCCAGGTGCAAACACAACATGTTTTCTACCCTTATCTCCAGCAAGTTTATATTTAGCATTCATACGCTCAATGTTTTCCTTAGTTAACTCATGCATTTTTAAAATCAATTTAGCACGCTCTTTAGCATCAAAATTAACCTTCTCCGAAGATGGAAGAGGCAACGAATCAATGGGCGCATGAGGTAGGAAACCATACACAATTTCAAAAGGGCGCATCTTAGTATTAGAATGCAATGAACGATTATAAGAAAATTCAATATGAGGCAAGCATTCTTCCCACATTTTCTTGTTATTCTTCAAAACAACCCTAAGCATAGTAGACAATGTTCTATTGAGTACTTCAGTTTGTCCATGAGTTTGGGGGTGACAAGTAGTACTAAAAAGTAGTTTAGTCCCCAACTTAGCCCATAAACATCTCCAAAAGTGGCTAAGAAATTTAGTATCATGATCTGAAACAATAGTATTTGGCACACCATGCAAGCGAATAATTTCACGGAAGAACCAATCAGCAACATTAGCAGCATCATCGCTTTTATGACATGGTATAAAGTGTGCCATTTTCGAGTACCTATCCACGATAACAAATATGCTATCCCTCCCCTTCTTTGTTCGAGGTAAACCTAAAATAAAGTCCATAGATATATCCTCCCAAGGAACACTAGGTACAGGCAAAGGCATATATAAACCATGAGGATTGAGTCGTGACTTAGCTTTTTGACATGTAGTGCAGCGAGCAACAAAACGCTCAACATCCCATCTCATCTTTGGCCAAAAGAAATGTGTAGCAAGTATATCCTCCGTCTTCTTGACGCCAAAGTGTCCCATTAATCCTCCTCCATACGCCTCCTACAACAATAAAAGACGAACGGAGCTAGCTGGAATGCATAGCTTGTTAGCACGAAACACAAATCCATCGTTAAGAACAAACTTGTTCGAAGTTCTCCCTTCCTTACAATTTTGCAATACATCTTTAAATTCAGCATCATGCACATATTGATCTTTGATGGTCTCCAAACCAAATATTTTAAAGTCAAGTGGTGAAAGCATAGTATAACGACGAGACAATGCATCAGCAATAACATTTTCTTTACCCTTCTTTTGTTTAATGACATAAGGGAAAGTCTCAATGAATTCAACCCATTTAGCATGTCTACGGTTCAGTTTTGCTTGACTTTTAATGTGTTTCAAAGATTCATGATCAGAATGTATAACAAATTCCTTGGGCCATAAATAATGTTGCCATGTTTCTAAGGTCCGAACAAGAGCATATAATTCTTTATCATAAGTAGAATAGTTCAGACTAGGCCCACTCAATTTTTCAGAAAAGTATGCAACAGGTTTGCCATCTTGTAATAACACACCTCCTAATCCAATTCCACTAGCATCACATTAAAGCTCAAAAGTCTTATTAAAATCCGGAAGTTGGAGTAAAGGAGCATGTGTCAACTTATCTTTCAATACCGTGAAGGCTTCTTCGTGTGCGGTACCCCAAACAAAAGGCACATCCTTCTTTGTAAGCTCGTTGAGAGGTGCAGCAATGGTGCTGAAATCTCTCACAAAACGCCTATAGAAACCAGCGAGGCCAAGGAAACTCCTCACTTGTGTGACCGTTTTGGGCTGCGGCCAACTCTCAATAGCTTCAATCTTGGCTTTATCAACTTCAATTCCCTGTGGAGTAACAACATAGCCAAGAAAAGATACTCGATCGGTGCAAAAGGTGCACTTTCCAAGGTTACCAAACAAACGTTCATCACATAGAGCAATAAAAACAGCACGTAAATGTTCCAAATGTTCCTCCAAAGATTTGCTATAAATCAATATGTCATGAAAGTAAACTACCACAAATCGTCCAATGAAAGCACGTAAAACTTCATTTATTAACCGCATGAAAGTACTAGGTGCATAAGTTAACCCAAAAGGCATGACTAACCACTCATATAATCCAAACTTAGTTTTAAATGTTGTTTTCCATTCATCTCCCAATTTCATACGAATTTGATGGTATCCACTACGGAAATCAACTTTGGCAAATATTGTAGAGCCACTCAATTCATCAAGCATATCATCTAGCCTAGGAATAGGATGACGATAACGAATAGTAATATTATTAATGCCTCTACAATCAACGCACATACGTGACATACCATCCTTTTTCGGCACTAAAATGATAGGAAAAGCACAAGGACTAAGGGATTCGCATATATAACCTTTGTCGAGAAGTTCTTGTACATGACGCATAATCTCCTTCGTGTCCTCTGGATTGGTACGGTATGGTGCACGGTCGGGTAATCATGCACCTGGAATTAAGTCAATTTGATGCTCAATCCCTCGAATAGGTGATAATCCTGGTGGCACGTCTAGTGGAAAGACGTCAGCAAACTCCTGCAAAATGTTAGTGACAGCAGGAGGCAAAGAGGAAGGCACGTCCTCGAATGAAAATAATGCCTCTTCGCACACAAAAGCATAGCAAATAGATTTGCTAAAATTTAAATCATCAATATCAGATTTGGTGGCAATTAAACATGCACTTTTCAATTTAATTTCAGAAGCAACACTAGATGGTTTATTATTAGGCTGCATTTCTTGCTCAAATTCTTTTGCCACAATCTGATTTTCACTTTTATTTTTCTCCTGTTTTGCTTTACTAGCTCTATTGATATCATCTTTCAAAATGGAATCAGGAGTCATAGGAAGCAAAGTAATATTTTTATCCTTATGAACAAGAGTATACTGATTGTTTCTACCATGGTGTACAGAATTTTTATCAAATTGCCATGGTCTACCAAGTAATAAGGAACATGCTTGCATAGGTACCAGATCATAATCAACATAATTAGCATATGTAGAGATACTAAAATGCACACGAACAGTACGTGTTACCTTAACCTTGCCACTGTTGTTGAACCATTGGATGTAGTAAGGATGTGGATCTGGTCTTGTGGTGAGAGATAGCTTCTCCACCATCTCCATGCTAGCCAATTTATTGCAGCTCCCTCCATCTATGATGACGCGAACAGAACGTTCCTTCACAACTCCCTTTGTATGGAACAAATTATGCCTCTGATTTTGCTTAGCTTGTGTAACCTGCACACTCAAAACACGTTGAGCAACTAAACATTCATACATGTGAGCATCATCAGCAGCCATGTATTGCGTCTCATGATCAAAATCCTCTCATTCGTGTTCTTCATATGTAATAAGAGCCGAAGTCTCCTCATCATAGTATCTAGCGCACTCATACCCACCATCCTCAGTAACAATCATCACACGCTGAGATTGGAATTCTCTCCCAAAATGTCCTCTTCCCTTACAACAATGAGAAATAATATCACTTGTGTGCCCTGTTGATGCCATGGAAGAAGAAGAGCTCTGCGTGGGTCCGGTAGGTGTGCTCTTGGCAGATAGTGGTGGTTGTGCCTGCTTTCTTGTATCACGGCTGGAGGTGACACCTGATGGAGGTGCTGGTGGAGTGGAAGGAGAGGATGCACGTGGTGTCCATGATGAAGATTAACCTGCAGAAAAGTTAGTTCGCGTCAATGCCTGTCGATCCTGCACTTCACGTTCAGCTTTACAAGCATGATGGAATAAACGAGCGATATTAGTATACTCCTTATACTCTAGAATGGTCTGAATCTCTCTATTTAATCCACCCACAAAACATGCAAGCATAGCTTCATTCTCCTCAACAATAACACATCTAATCATGCCAGTTTGTAATTCTTGATAATATTCTTCTACAGAATTTTTTCCTTGTCTTAAACGCTGCATGTTTTGAAGTAATTCACGTTGATAATATGGTGGAACCCAACGAGAACGCATAGCAGTTTTCAAAGCAGCCCAAGTAGCTGGAATAGGATATAATCTACAATGTTCAGACCACCAAACACATGCAAAGCTAGTGAAAGCACAAACAGTAGCAGGAACACGTCTCTCCTTGGGATATTGTAAACATGTAAATCGTTGTTCAGTTTCTAACTCCCAAGTAAGATATATATCAGGAACATATCTACCCTCAGATGGTGAAATATTCAATTTTAGTTTAGGAAGATGGTCATGTACCTCGGGTGGTGGTGCAACCCTACCATTGCGATGATATGCATGAGGACGACCTGGTGGTGGTGGTGCTGGTGGTTGCACGTAGTTCTGATTTTGGTCAACCTCATCCTCGTAATGTTCCTCCACCTCTGCAGTAGCAGCAGGAGCGACAGAAGCACCAACAGTAGGTACAGCAGCACCAGAAGTTTGACCAGGCTCAATGGGAATGCGTTGTGCTCGTCCCACTTGATTTGGAAGACAATGTTGTTGTTGTTGTTGTTGTAGAGGTGCGACAGGTGCAGCGGGCGGTGGAAGACGCGCGAGCAATTCATTAAACTTGTGATCGAGCTTTGTTTCGAATGCCTTCTCAATGCCATCTATCTTCTCCATGGCCTCTTCAAATCTGTTTAGCACATCTTCCACCTGTCCACTCATCATTTGCTGAAACTTATCATGTAACTCTTTGTTTGTCATGTTCTCCCAGTCAGTCTCATCGGCTTGTGATCCTGCCATGGTTAGCAGCAATAGAAACACACAAGAATATGATCCTATAGACTACTAGTAAGTGGTGGACAATCACAAATCCGTTAAGCAAATCTCAAATTCTTACCAGTTCTTACCCAGCAGCAGGCGGTGATCGGCAACCATCGTAGTCAAAACTCTCAAAGCTTGGATACAGCGATTACCAGGGAGATTCAAACACACGACGTAGATGTATGTGGAGCTAGGAAGGCTTTTAATATGGTAGCAAAAAGGGTCAGCAATAATCAATTCAGAGATGCAAAGTTGAATAAACGCTCAACGACGGTACTGTGCTGGTCCTAGGCTAGACTGTGCTAGAGACGCGAGCCTAGAACACTAACAAAATCACGGCGCTGCACGTAAACAAGGGAGGAGCACGCTCTAAATTTTTTTTTCACATTTTTTTCCTCTTTTTTTCTGCTCCGCAACAGAATTTTTTCGAAAAAGTCTGCAAATGGTCTAAAAACTACCTAGCCAGAATTATCCAGACTTAGTTTTTTTTTGAGTTTGGAACTATTTTTCTTCTGCGGGTAGCACGGAATCTCAGGAGTCCTATTCTGTCACGACTCGAAGTATCGTGTGATCCGGAAATCGAAAACAAAGCAACAATTACTGGACTCGGACTAGGACTGGTGGTGGAGATGAATCTAGTGGAATCTCGGACTGGTGGCGGCGATGAATCTGGTGGAAATCGGACTGGTGGCGGATATATGTTGTAGGTGGACTCGGGTTGGCGTGATGGCAGCGGATGTGTGGTGGCTTATATGGACTCGGATTGGTGGTGAATATGTGGTGGTGAATATGGCAGCGACAATGAAATTGGTGTGGTGGTGGTATATGGCAGCAGCGATGATGATGATGCAGTGGTGATATATGGCAGCGGCGACGTGACAACCTGTGAATAGAACTCGAAACTCTAAAGGACTAGACAATAAGACCAGCAACTTGACACGACGATGCAACCGCAAATTCAAGAAAGCAAATACAGAAAAGATTATGCAAAGGCTCAGATTGGTTCGGATAGGATGAACTAACCCTAATTTTTTTTGGGCTTTTTTGTGGACTATAGGTACGAAGAATAGACTCGATCTAAACTATGAAAAACTGTAAAATATCATCGAGCAACCTGGAAATCTGATACCACTTGATAGAGGCGAAGGTGTCCCGATGTTTCGGCGAGATGGTGGCTATCGTTTCTGTGGGAGTCGACCTTGACGATCCGACTACGAACGTGCGAGACGTCGCGCCTTAGCAATCGCTAAACCAACTTCCGAGGGGTTATTGACCACGCCGGAGCACGATCAACCTGACCACGCGGGTCTGTTTCCTGCGAGCAAACGAAGAACAAGCAAGAAACTAAGATTGCAATCTGGATATTGCGAATATAAGATGAAAACTTTATTGATCAAGGTGGGGTTCTGTGACGTCTTGGTCTGGTCATTGGACACAAACGAAGTACGCGAAGTTGCAGCTATGGCGAACTTTTAATCTAAACAAAACCCAAAGTCTAAACGACGCCCTAAGGGCTATATATATGGAGGAAGAGGGGGGGGGATTTCATGGCCCTTGGAGGAGGGGTCCGAAACCAACCCTAACTCTTGTTTCCCCACACATACGGACTCTAAAAACAGCCTATGCTTAAGTATTTCGAAAATACATGGGCCTGGCCCAATAATAAGGTGACGCAGCACCTAAAATAGCCTCTGGACGAAATTTATGAAGTGGCATCTTGTATATTTCATCCAAGGCTTCCTGCACTCCTTATGGTGTCTTCAAAGTCCTGAAATCATCACTTGTAAGTCCGTTCTTGATCCCCTTGCGCATGCCATCATCTCCATGCTTGAACTTGTTCCAAGTTTCATCTTTCTTGTCCAAGCTAGGCCCTTCATTTGTAAGCAAAACAAATGTATCCAATTTAGGCAGCATCATATTCTCATGAACATTAGAATCGTTACCAAGAAATGAAAGTACCTGATAATTCAATTGGCGTGCGCGCGCTCTAGTAATTGGTCCAGTATGTATAGCAGCAGGGGCTGTGGGTGTAACAATTGTATTGATGTCCTCATCACCTAGGGTTATCACCCTACATCATCTTGCTATCATGAGCCACGTTGATCACGATTTCAGAGCCTCCCCGTTGTGTTTTCTAGCCTTGTTTTGTTGATTTTGTCTCTAATTCAAAAATTCCCCACAAAAATAGCCCCATTTTTTTGTGATTTGTTGGTGTGATGAAGTGTTGTTGGATTTGATCTGCGGATTTCGTGTGTTGCAGGTAGATCTAGCTCTCCATCCACTTTTCCCCAATTTCCATCCACAAATTTCCCCGAATTTTGCCCAGATTTGACCTCTCCACGCGAAGATCTTCGAGTTCGTCCACAAATCCAGAGCCGGGACATCCGGCCCGACAGCCCGGACATCCGGCCCCTGGCAGCATCACTTTCTTTCCACCGCCCACTTTTTGTCCATATTTGACCAAATTTTGTTCCGGTGCCCACATACACTTCCGCATACCACCACCACTTCTGCATAGCACCACCATATCCCACATACACCACCATCGCTTTCCACTACCAACTCTGACAATTTTGTCCTATTTTGCTTTCAGAATTTGAGTTGCAGTTTCGTGTCCTATTGTGTTTCGGCTATTTAGGTACGGTTCGACATCAACATCATCGCCGCTCATCTTCACCACGGACGCATATCGACAACAACGACTACACCATTTTGACACCATACCGTAAGCAAGAAGCGGTAACCTCATCTTGGTATAGTGATACATCATTCTTGCCATTACATTGATAACCACCATATCCTTACTCTTTTGCGTCGCTTACCCATCGAGACTAGCCTTTGAGTATTGCCGGCAAAGTGACTTGTGCATATTAGTGATCATACTTCCCATAGCATACATACATATCATTGGTGCATATCTTGGTATCATCTCTTGTGTCATAAGGTTATCATCGCATACACAATTGCTATCGTGGTTCGTGAAGCATTGCATGAGAAAAGAGCTCAAACAACAAAGAGCCAAACAAGCTTTTAAGGAAGAAGGGAAAGATAAGCAAAGAGCTTTTAAGCAAGAACCATAGCATCATACAACATTAAGATTGTCATACTAGATCATCTTGGATCATATCACCGACATACCGTACATAGAGCATATTTGGGATAGAAGTCGTCGCATTTTTGCTTAGTAGGTTGTGGGCAAGTCTTCGTATCCACCTATTGTGCAATCGTGCTAGCGTCTCTCTAGTGTTGTGCAACAAGAGCATTTTCGTGGACTCCACATTTTGGCTCATCCTTGGTTGCACGACCCCACTTATCTATTTGCGTGTGTGTTTCCGTGTACCTTATATTGCTTGGTCTACTTGTTGCATTGCAAACTTGCGAATCTTTTCCAACATTATTGAAGCTTACTAACGATTGCATCAAATTTTGTTCCACCATCCTAACCAAGCTCCACCATAAGATTTTACTTGTGTAGGTGTGAGAAACCGACAAGAATTGTACCAATTGTGATATTTCCTTGTTCCACATTGGAGTGATCATTGATCCACCTTCAACTTTGGTCAAGGTACATTTGGTATACGTTCTTCTCATTCTACCACTCACATTTTTCCTTGGAATGATGGATAGGCCAAGTACTTCTACCAACCCACTCTTCATCAGGGAAGACGACGACATGAACTCCTACGTCACAAAGAGCCACCTCTTTGGTGCACAACGTGCTTTGCATCAAGAGCAACAAGCAATGAGTGCGCATAGACAACCTCGCCACCGACTTGCGACTCTCCGAACAACGTACGAGAGACTACTTCGACCACAAGCTCGACGATCACAATCAAGAGAATGATGCAAGAATAGACGAGATTCGTGCTTTGTTGCTCAACCGCTCTTCTTCCACTTCGTCCTCATCAAGATGGAGCCGCTCAAGTTGACACTCCGACTTCACCCTCTCCGGCTCAAGTACACTGACATCGAACACTCTTCGACGTGCCGCGCCCAATGATCGTCAAGCAAGCCTCAATCCTCTATGCGACAACGACTCTCAAGAGCACCGACACCATCAAAACCAAGCTACCTTTGCGCAAGCACGAGAACGGCAACGACAACGCCAACACGAAGAGGAAGAGCGAGCGCGCCTACACCAAGATTCACAAGATGCCGAGGCACAATGCCAAGAACAACAACTACGTGAAGCTCAAGCACTTGAGGCGCAACATGCCCTTCGAGATTCAATTCACGCCATCGCCACACGAAATCGCCATCGGCGTGAACAAGAAGAAGCACTTCATGAACAAGTTCAAGAGAGGATTTACCAATCACGTGCGCATCATCAAGTTCCTCAAGTTCATCCTCGAGCATGACAAGCCCCTCCACAAGCTCCACAAGAACCCCAAGTTCACCAAGAGCATGAAGACAATGGAAATCCTCCACGACAAGAACAACATGAGGTCGACAACCCACCTCGCCAAGAGCAACACGGGTTTGACAATCCTCAACAACATGGGCGTCATCATCCTCGACCCCAACACAATGAAGAGCAATGCTACGGCAAGCTAAAGTTCACCATTCCCAAGTTCAATGGAAGCAATGATCCCGTAGAGTACCTTTCATGGGCATTGAAGGTCGACAAAATCTTCCATTTGCACAACTATGAAGAAGAGAAGAAGATCGCGATGGCATCCCTTGAGTTCCAAGACTATGTCCTCATTTGGTGGGAACAAGTCATTGAGAGCTGTGAGGCAAGAGGTGAACCACCCATCACTACATGGGCGCAAATGAAGGATGTCATGAGAGCATGCTTCGTGCCTACCTACTATAACCGCGACCTCTTCAAGAAACTCTAACTACTCAAGCAAGGAACCAAGAGCGTTGAAGAGTACTACAAGGAGATGGAGATTGCAATTATATGAGCCAACGTCATGGAATATTATGAGCAAACTATGGCACGTTTCTTGAATGGACTCAATCATCCCATCAAGAAGATCGCCGACTTCCAACCATATGCGAACCTCATCGATCTAGTGCATCAAGCTACCAAAGCGGAACGTCAAGTGCAAGAAGACTTCAAGTATGCCAAGTTCTCATCCAAGTCATACGGCTTCTCCAACACCCAAGCGTCAACGACTCCAACACCATCTACCTCAACCAAGCCTTCTACAAGCAACATCGACAAGTGGAGTTACAAGAAAACTTTGACAACTCCAAGTCATCCTCCTACTAGAAGCAACTTCAAGCCGAGAGATTCATCATCATCTACCCCAACCGATGAGACCGTCAAGACAAGTTCCTTCAAATGCTTCACATGAGGGGGCCAAGGCCACAAGTACTTTGAGTGTACCAACAAGCGAACCATGATCCTCAACAACGATGGTACATACAACTCCATTAGTGAAGGAGAAACGGAAGCGATTGAGCAAGTCGCCATGCACTGACAAGTGAATGATGAAGAGGAACAAGTCTTTTGTGATGAAGATTCAAGTCCCGCTCTCATTGTCTCCAAGGTCTTCACTCTTCAACATCACCAAGAAGAAGACCAAAGATGCCATATCTTTCATACCAAGGCCGACATCAATGGAAGGTCCGTCAAGGTCATCATCGATTGAGGGAGTTCTCATAACTTAGCAAGTGTAGAACTTTGTTCCAAGCTCCAATTTCCCAAGATGAAGCACCCACATCCCTACAAAGTTCAATGTCTTAGCAACTCCGGCACTATCCAAGTCGAGCATCAAGTACAAGTCTCCTCAAAATTGGCGCCTACAAAGACAGTTTGGAGTGTGATGTCGTTCCAATGACCGTTTGCCACCTTCTTTGTGGATGCCATGGCAATTTGATAGAGGTGTCATCCACAATGGTCGAACGAACCACTACATCTTCAAGATGAAAGGAAAGGAGTACGTACTTCGCCCTATGTCTCCAAGCCAAGTGATCACCGACAAGAAAGCCACCCATCATGGAGAGAATAGTGAGAGAGAGAGAACCACCAAAAAGAGAGTGAGCGCCACAAGCCCAAATCGAGTGCCTCCATGATGAGCGAAAAGAAGAACCTTGTTCTATTTGCCACCAAATGTGAGATAAGAGAAGTGTGTGAGAACCCATCTAGTGTGATACACTACATCCTTTTGTGCAAGGACGATGCACCACAAGCTAACGCCTCTCACACTCTACCTTCAGTGTTGTCTTCTCTTTTGCAGCAATTCCAAGATGTTTCTCCCGATGAGCTACCTCCGGGACTTCCTCCACTATGAGGCATCGAGCATCGCATCGACCTCATCCCCAGAGCACATCTTCCAAACAAATCTCCCTACCGAGTCAACCCCAAAGAAACCAAAGAAATACAAAGGCAAGTAAATAATCTCATAGACCATGGACATGTGCACGAAAGTTTGAGTCCTTGTGCCGTTCCGGTCATTCTTGTGCCAAAAAGAGACGGTAGCTTTCGCATGTGTTCCGATTGTAGACCTATCAATGCTATCACTGTTCGCTATAGGTATCCCATTCCACACCTTGATGATATGCTTGATGAACTTAGTGGTACCACTATCTTTTCAAAAATTGATCCTAAAAGTGATTACTATAAATCCGCATACAAGAGGGTGATGAATGGAAAACCGCTTTTAAAACAAAGTTTGGTTTGTATGAGTGGTTAGTCATGCCTATGGGTCTATCAGAAGCACCGGGTACTTTCATGCGTCTTATGAATTATGTGTTTCGCCTTACATTGGTGAGTTTGTTGTGGCCTACTTCGATGATATCCTTGTTTATAGCAAATCTCTCAAAGATCATGTCACCCATGTTCGAACTGTTTTGCAAACTCTTCAAAAAGAGAGTCTATATGCTAACATGGAAAAGTGCCTTTTTGGCATTGATAAGCTCATTTTCTTGGGTTTTGTTGTTTCCTCTAAGGGTGTTCATGTTGATGACTCTAAGATCAATGCTATCAAAACTTGGTCACAAGCAACCAACTCGCATCAAGTGCATAGCTTCCTTGGTTTAGCCGGTTTCTATCGTAGATTTGTGAAGGACTTTAGCACCATTGCTTCACCTTTGCATGCTTTGAGAAAGAACAATGCGCCTTTTGTTTGGGGACCATCCCAAGATACCACTTCCAATGAGCTTAAGAATTTGCTTACTCATGCTCCCGTGCTTGCATTACCCAACTTTGACAAACCCTTTGAAATTCATTGCGATGCTAGTGGTAATGGCATAGGAGGTGTGTTAACGCAAGAGAAGCGCCCCATAGCTTACTTTAGTGAGAAAATTTCTGAAGCGCAACTCAATTACCCCATCTATGACAAATTAGTGCGAGTTTTGCATGAATGGGAACATTATCTTCGCCCTCATGAATTTATCATTCATACCGATCATGAAACGCTTAAATACCTTAAGGGTCAAACTAAGTTGAACAAGCGTCATGCTAAGTGGAGCAAATTCATTGAATCTTTTCCTTATATCATCAAGTACATCAAAGGTAAGGAAAATGTTGTGGCGGACGCTCCTTCCCGCATTTGCATGTTTGTCACTCAACTTGAATTGGATGTCATTGGCTTTGAGCACATAAAATACTTGTATGCGCATGATCTTACTTTTGCTATCCCTTATGCCAAGTGTTTGACGCATACATCTTGGGAACGCTATTACATCAAAGATGGTTATCTTATGAGAGCAAATATACTTTGCCTCCCCAAGTCTTCTCTTCGTTTGTTGCTTTTGCAGGAATCTCATGGAGGAGGACTAATGGGACATTTTGGATGCGACAAGACTTTTGCTACGCTCTCCAAGAACTATTATTGGCCCAAGATGTTTCATGACATCAACTGCTTCACCAACCGATGCTCTACATGTCGCAAAGATAAGTCTAAAGCTCAATCCCATGGCCTTTACATGCCTCTCCCAATTCCATATCAACCATGGGAAGATATTAGCATGGATTTTGTACTTGGTTTGCCTAGAACTAGAAATGGAAAGGATTCGGTATTTGTTGTTGGGGACCATTTCTCTAAGATGACACATTTCATTCCTTGCAACAAGATAGACGATGCTTCACATGTTACGAATCTCTTTTGTAGCGACATATTGCATCTACATGGAGTGCCAAAGTCTATTGTCTTGGACCGCGACATCAGGTTCCTAAGCTACTTCTAGAAGACCCTCTCCGCCAAGCTCAGAATCAAGCTACTCTTCTCCACGGCTTACCATCCTCAAACCGACGGCAAAATGGAGGTGACCAACCGCACACTCTCTGCTCTACTTCGAGTGCTAATCAAGAAGAACATCAAGGAGTGGGAGGAGTGTCTACCTATCGCCGAGTTCGCCTACAACTACGCATGACACTCGACTACCGGGAAGTCCCCCTTCGAGGTCGTCTACGGATTCATCCCATTGTCCCCTTTGGACATTCTCCCGCTACCACTACAAGAGCGTATCAATATGGATGCAAGTGCACGTGTGAACCATCTCAAGAAGGTGCATGAAGATGCAAGGAAAACCATCAAGCGCCAAGTACAACGACTTGCAACCAAGCGCAACATCAACAAGCACCCCATGGTATTCAACATTGGAGATCTTGTGTGGCTACACCTTCACAAGGACCGCTTCCCCCACAAACGCAAGTCCAAACTTTGACCACGAGAGGACGGACCCTTCAAGGTGCTTGAACGCTACAACAACAATGCCTACAAGATCGACCTCCCGCGCGACAAGTACTCCGTGAGCGACATCTTCAACGTCAAGGATCTCTCGCCCTACCATGGTGATGAGTATTTCGATCCGAGGTCGGATCTTTTCCAAGGGAGGGGAGATGATGCGGAGCATCCTACGGTCATCCCCATGGACCTACCATCACCTCACGAAGTGCTAAGAGGACCTATGACTCGAGCTAGAGCTAGAGCTCTCGACACCGAGGTGACTTCTCTCCTTAGTGATATTACATGTGATTCTCTCGAGACATGGCTACTACCTAAGTCCGAGATGTTGTGCATGATTAGGTACCAAGAGGACCCTCCCGAGATACACGTGAAGACGGACAAGTCACCAAGTCCACAGATGAAGAGGAACACCGAAAGGAGAAGAAGGCAGCTCCAGGGCCCAGACATTCGGCCCCGAGCCCGGACATCCGGTCGTTGGAGACATCAGTTACAGCAGCCTTCCAGCCGCTAGACATCTACAGGCCCCAGACATCCGGCCCCAGCCCAGACATCCGAACAAGCTGCAACAGAGGACAGAAGGGAACCCCCGCCAGCCCGGACATCTGGCCCCTCCAGCCCGGACATCCGGACATCCGGCCCGATGCCCGAACGTCCGGCCCCGTCTGTCTGCGCATAGTAGAGGGACGAGGCCCATGTACCCTTTCACACCCCTAGACTATGTATACTCTCCCCTACCTACGTTTTAGGGTTAGCAAAGGATTAGCTCATATTTGTGTGATAGCTTTGCTCATCCACTTGGTTACCTTCTCCACGGAGATCGCGCCTCCTCGGAGAAGATCCCCCAAGCGGATTCAAGACCCCATCATGGGAAGAACCTCAAGACCTCCTCACGAAGAAGATCGTGCTACTTGTATCATCCTTAGTTGATCGTGGACCATGTGATCTCTATGTGTACTCGGATCTAGCATATGTGTGACTATTTCTTGTTGGTTTTACTGATTCTCTCGTCTTTCCCCTCGTGATTTCCCTGATTTCCCCCACGTGTTCCTCGTGTTCTTCGCGGGATCTGCTCCTTTCGTGAAAGATTAGCCCCTAGGGTTCTCACCCTACATCACTTGTGCTTCAAATGATAGTCTCCCCAACACTCAACTCTCTCTCACAGATTTGGATTTGGTGGAAAGATGATTTGAGTGGAAAGCAACTTGGGAAGGCTAAAGATCAAGATTTATGTGGTTGGAATGGAATATCTTGACCTCAACACAAGTGTAGGTGGTTCTCTCTTAGAAAATGTAACTTGGAAGTGTAGGCATATTCTGATGGCTCTCTCCACGAATGAAGAGTGGGTGGAGGTGTATATATAGCCTCCACATAAAATCTTACCATTACACACAATTTACGAAACTCGGTGAGACCGAATCGTGAAACTCGGCTGGACCGATTTAGTTCAAAATGTGAACGTTAGGTTTTTCGGTGGGAACGACACGTCAACTCGGTGTGACCGATTTCATTAGAGTTAGGGCATAACATAATCTCGGTGAGACCGATTACACAAACTCGGTGGGACCGATTTTGGTAATAAGCTAACCAGAGAGTTGGTCAGGAAAACTCGGTGGGACCGATTCGCTCATCTCGATTGGATCGAAACATTACGAAGGGGAAACAGAGAGTTTGCATTGCAAACTCGGTGGGACTGATCGCTCATCTCGGTTAGACCGAAACGTTATGAAGGGATACAGAGAGTTTGCAATCACATCTGGGTGAGACCGAGATCCCTATCGGTGAGACCAAAAAGACTAGTGTTTTGTGGCAGTGGCTATGTCAACTAAACTCGGTGGCACCGGATGGGAAGTTTCGGTGGGGCCGAGTTTGACTTTTGGTTTGGGACATATGTAGATATGAGAAAGTGGTTGAGGGCTTTGGAGCACATCACTAAGCACTTTGAGCAAGCAAGCCATTAAGCAACACCTCCTCCCCTTTTAATACTATTGGCTTTCCTATGGACTCAATGTGATCTTGGATCACTAAAAACAAAATGTAGAGTCTTGAGCCAATCTTTTGTCCTTAGCATTTTGAAGGGGTTCCACATCTTCTTGTCCATGCCACTCCATCTGTTGAACTTATCTGAAATATACTAGATAAAACCATTAGTCCAACAAGAGATATGTTGACATTAATTACCAAAACCACCAAGGGAGCGCTTGTGCTTTCAATCTCCCCCTTTTTGGTAATTGATGACAACATACATCAAAGCTTTAGATAAAGATGTAGAGAATAGCAAGTAAAGCTTTGGAAAGACATGTAACATGCATGGACTCCCCCTACATGTATGCAATCATGTCAATATGGAAAGTAAGAGCATGTGAATGCATAAACATGACAAAGAAGGCAATGTGTAACATGTATCTTGGCTATATGCATCAGAGAAAATTATGTGAGTGTATGAAGTTGTAACTTCATGCTCATGATTCATTCTTGCAAACAATATGTACATTAGCAAGAAATCTTCATGCACATGAGTGTGATGCATATACTTACCTTGTGGTCTCGAGCTGGCTTAGGAAGAGATGAACCTGAGTAAACAAGGTTAGATAACACAGATACATCTACTAGATAGAGCAAACAACAGAACCACAAGAGTACCAAGACTGGGAGGACATGTAGAGTGTGAGTACTAGGTACTTTATAGGTAGACATGTCCCCAAAGGATAAAGGTATGCAATGATTTCAAGGATTTCCTTCCCTAGCAGTCTTTCTCCCCCTGAATCTTGTATTGGATAATGGGGAACATAGGGAAACAAAATCAGAGCAAAACAAATCATAAAAATAAAAATAACATAGACATGTCTTTCCCCTCTTAAAGACATGTGACTTCTCTCCTCTTGAACACCAAACATCTAGGGCCTTTAATGAGATTACCTCTCTCTCTCCTTTGAAGGGAATAAGCTTTGATGTGATCTCTCTCCCCCTTTGACATCAATTTCAAGAAGGTATCTTCTGGAGTGTGAGACAAAATAGGTTTGGTCCTTGAGTCACAGAGCAAAGCAGCATATAGATTGTGATGCTGGTAGAGGACAAGAATCATCAAGTGGAGCTGGAAAAAAAATGCAGGAACAAGTGGCAAATTGTTTTCTCTGCAGTGAAATCGGTGACATCGAGTTATATTTTTCGGTTGCACCGAAATGGTTCGGCGTGACCGAAAGAGACGAATCGGTATGACCAAGTTCCAGACAGAGAGAACATTTGTCACCTCAGCTCACTAGGCAAATAAGATCTCACAAAGATTTGCAAGGAATTAACTGAAGAATTTGCAATGAATTGGATGCTGGGAATGCAGAACAAAATGGAGAAAAAAGAAAAGAAATCTAGATGAAGGGAAATAAATATGCAAGACACAAATGCAAGAATACATAGAAATACTAGAGAACTTCATCTAGAATTGGTCGGCGACAGAGTCACCTATGTTAGAGTATATTAACTGAGGAGTCAAGTGAAAACACTTGATCGTAGGTCATACTCATCGTTTAAGCTCAAAATGGGGTTACCATTTATCGTTTAAGCTTTTGATGTATTTGCATCTTGTTGAGTTGCTTTGACCCATGACTCGGGGTAAAGCTTCTCTAAGATGGAATAACATACCTTGGGTGGTGGTGTTGAACTTGATCATGTAGTTGAACTTGTGTGGGTTGCTCAAGGTTGATGTAGCTCATCGAGTTGGGAGCACCACTTGTAATTTGGAGTCCATGTACCTACATGGGTTAGTCTTGCAAGGAAGAGCACTTGTGTATCTAAAATGACAATCATGAAATTTGACATAGAATTTGTCAAAGGATATGTTGAAGGATTTCATGCTCCCTTTTCTTCAACCACCATGGAGTAGAGACTTGGTGATGTAAAGATTGCTCAAGATGTGAGTAAGTTGCAATCTCATGGATTTAGATTCATCCAAGTACCTACAAGGGTTAGATAGCATGCAAGGGTGCAAATATATCCAAGACATATGATCATCATCATAAGAGAAGAAGTCAAGGATTAGTCAAAGGTTTATGCCTTGCATGTATCTGAATGGAGTTTCTACTCCAAGTTTGAAGCATCAATGATGTTCAATTCACCTCTCAAACGACAAAAGACTTTCTCATCAAGCTATTTGGTGAATATATCCGCCAATTGCTTATCAGTACGAACGTGCTTAAGATCAATGTCTCCTTTAGCAACATGATCTCGAATGAAATGATGATGAACTTCAATTTGCTTAGTTCGAGAATGTTGCACGGGATTGTGAGAAATCTTAATAGCACTTTCATTGTCACAAAGCAAAGGAACATGTTTGACATATATCCCATAATCTTTAAGAGTTTGGGTCATCCAAAGTAACTAAGCACAACATGAACCAGCGGTAATGTATTCCTCTTCGGCAGTGGATAATGATACCGAGTTTTGTTTCTTGGAAGACCAAGACACAAGAGATCTACCAAGAAATTGACAAGTACCCCAAGTGGACTTTCTATCAACCTTGTCTCCGGCATAGTCCGAATCAGAGTAGACAACAAGATCAAAAGAAGACCGCTTAGGATACCAAATGCCAAAATTTGGTGTATGTATTAAGTATCTCACTATCCTTTTCACAGTCTTAAGATGACATTCTTTGGGGGCCGCTTGATATCATCGATGAGGACATCAATACCATTGTTACACCCACAGTTCCTGCTGCTATACATACTGGACCAATTACTAGAGCTCGTGCACGCCAATTGAATTACCATGTACTTTCGTTTCTTGGTAACGATTCTAATGTTCATGAGAATATGATGCTGCCTAAATTGGATACGTTTGTTTTGCTTACAAAAGAAGGGCCTAGCTTGGACAAGACAGATGAACCTTGGAGAAAGTTCAAGCATGGAGATGATGGCATGCACAAGGGGAACAAGAACGGAGTTACAAGTGATGATTCCAGGACTTTGAAGCCACCATAATGAGTGCATGAAGCCTTGGACGAAATATACAAGATGCCACTTCATAAATTTCGTCTAGAGGCTATTCTAGGTGCTGCGTCACCTTACTTTTGGGCCAGGCCCATGTAGTTTCGAAATACTTGATTATAGGCTGTTTTTAGAGTCCGTATGTGTGGGGAAACAAGAGTTAGGGTTGGTTTCGGACCCCTCCTCCAAGGGTCATGAAATCCCCCTCTCTCCTCCATATATACAACCCTTAGGGCATCGTTTGGACTTTGGGTTTTGTTTAGATTAAAGTTCGCCATAGCTGCAACTTCGCATACCTCGTTTGTGTTCAACGACCAGACAAAGGCGTCACAGAACCCCACCTTGATCAATAAAGTGTTCTTCTTATATTCGCAATATCCAGATTGCAATCTTAGTTTCTTTCTTGTTCTTTGTTTGCCTGCAGGAAACAGACCTTTGTGGTCAGGTTGATCATGCTCCGGCGTGGTCAATAACCTCTCGGAGTTGGTTTAGCGATTGCTAAGGCGCGATGTCCTCGCACGTTCGTAGTCGGATCGTCAAAGTCGACTTCCTCCAAAAGATAGCCACCATCTCATCGAAATATGGGACACCTTTGCCTCTATCAAGTGGTGTTAGATTTCCAGGTTGCTCGGTGAGATTTTACAGTTTTTCGTAGTTTAGATTGAGTTTGTTCTTCATACCTACAGTCCACGAAAAAGCCACAAAAAATTAGGGTTAGTTCATCATATCCGAATCAATCTGAGCCTTTGCATAATCTTTTTGGGGTTTTGCATTGTTGAATTTGTGGTTGCATCGTCATGTCTAGTTGCTGGTCTTAGTGTCTAGTCCTTTAGAGTTTCGAGTTCTGTTCATAAGTACTCACGCCACCGCCGCATCATCATCATCACCGCTGCCATATACCACCATCATCGCCACCGCTGCCATATACCACCTTCGTCATCACTACTGCCATATACCACTATCGTCATTGCCGCTGCCATATACCACATATCCACCACCATCACGATAATCCGAGTCCACCTCCATCACAGATTTGCCACCAGTCCGTGTCCCACCGCCCTACATATATCCGCCACCAGTCTGAGTTTCCACCAGATTCATCTCCGCCACCAGTCCGAGTCTAGTATTTGTTGCTTTGTTTTCAATTTCCATATCATGCCATACTCCGAGTCGTGACAGAGAAAGAATCTCGAACTTCTGTGTTACCCGCAGTACAAAAATAGTTCCAGTTTAAAAAAACTAAGTCTGGAAAATTCTAGCTAGGCAGTTTCTAGACTATTTATAGACTTTTTCGGAAAAAAATTGTTGCGGAGCAAACAAAAACAAAAAAAGTGCAAAAAGTGAAAAAAAGAAGAAAAAAATAGAGCGTGCTCCTCCCTTGTTTACGTGCAGTGTCATGATTTTGTTAGTGTTCTAGGCTCGCGTTTCTAGCACGGTCTAGCCTAGGACCAGCACAGTACCGTCGTTGAGCATTTATTCAACTTTGCATCTCTGAATTAATTATTGCTAACCCTTTTTGCTACCATATTATAAGCCTTCCCAGCTCCACATACATCTACATCGTGCATTTGACACCACCTGGCAATCGCTCTGTCCAATCTTTGAGAGTTTTGACTATGATGGTTGCCAATCACCGCCTGCTGCTGGGTAAGAACTAGTAAGAATTTGAGATTTGCTTGACGGATTTGTGACACCCACCACCACCTCTTGTTAGTAGTCTGTAGGATCATATTCTTGTGTATTTCTATTGCTACTAACCATGGCAGGATCACAAGCCGACAAGACTGACTGGGAACATGATGAATAAGGAGTTGCATGATAAATTTCAGCAAATGATGAGTGGACAGGTAGAAGATGTGCTAAACAGATTTGAAGAGGCCATGGAGAAGATAGATGGCATTGAGAAGACGTTCGAAATAAAGCTCGATAACAAGTTTAATGAATTGCTAGCGCGTCTTCCACCACCACCGCTGGCTGAACCTATCGCACCTCTACAACAACAACAACAACAACAACAACAACAACGTCGCCTTCCAAATCAAGTGGGACAAGCACAGCGCGTTCCCATTGACCCTGGGCAAAATTCTGGTGTCGCTATTGATGCTTCTGTAGCTCCTGCTGCTACTGTAGAGGTGGAGGACCATTATGAGGATGAGGTGATCAAAATCAGAACTACATGCAACCACCAACACCACCACCACCAGGTCATCCTCAGGTATATCATCGCAACGGTAGGGCTGCACCACCACCTGAGGTATGAGATCATGACCTTTTTCCTAACTGAAGTTGAATATTCCACCATTTGAGGGTAGATATGTTCCTGGTATATATCTTACTTGGGAGTTAGAAACTGAACAATGTTTTACATGTTTACAATATCCCAAGGAGAGACGTGTTCCTACTGCTGTTTGTGCTTTCACTAGTTTTGCATGTGTTTGGTGGTCTAAACATTGTAGATTATATCCTATTCCAGCTACTTGGGCTACTTTGAAGCTACTATGCATACTCGTTGGGTTCCACCATATTATCAACTTGAATTACTTTAAAAATTGCAGCGTTTAAGACAAGGAAAAAATTATGTAGAAGAATATTATCATGAATACAAACTGACATGATTAGATGTGGTATTCTTGAGGAGAATGAACCTATGCTTGCACGTTTTATGGGTGGATTAAATAAAGATATTCAAACCATTCTAGAGTATAAGGAGTACAATAATATCACTCGTTTATTCCATCTTGCTTGTAAAGCTGAACGTGAAGTGCAGGATCGACAGGCATTGGCGCGAACTAACTTTTCTGTAGGTCGATCTTCATCATGGACACCACGTGCATCCTCTACTTCCATTGCACCGGCACCTCCATCAGGTGCCACCTCCAGCCGTGATATAAGAAAGCAGGCACAACCACCACTATCTTCCAAGAGCACACCTGTCGGGCCTGCACAGAGCTCTTCTTCTTCCATGGCACCAACAGGGCAGACAAGTGATATTATTTGTCGTCGTTGTAAGGGAAGAGGACTTTTTGCGAGAGAATGCAAATCTCAGCATGTGATGATTGCTACTGAGGATGGTGGGTAAGAGTCCGCTAGTGACTATGATGAGGAGACTTTGGCTCTGATTACACATGAAGAATACGTTGGAGATGATTCTGATCATGAGACGCAATACATGGCTGCTGAAGATGCTGACATGTATGAATGTTTAGTTGTTGAATGTGTTTTGAGTGTGCAGATTACACAAGCTGAGCAAAATCAGAGGCATAATTTGTTCCATACAAAGGGAGTTGTGAAGGAACGTTCTGTTCGCGTCATCATAGATGGAGGGATCTGCAATAACTTGGCTAGCATGGAGATGGTGGAGAATCTTGCTCTCACCAAAAGACCACATCCACATCCTTACTACATCCAATGGTTCAACAACAGCGGCAAGGTTAAGGTAACACGTACTGTTCATGTGCATTTTAGTATCTCTCCATATGCTGATTATGTTGATTGTGATGTGGTGCCTATGCAAGCATGTTCAGAACTTATGGGCTAAGTTGGGGACTAAACTGCTTTTTAGTACTACTATTCACCCTCAAACTGATGGTCAAACTGAAGTAGTCAATAGAACTTTGTCTACTATGCTTAGGGTTGTTTTGAAGAATAATAAGAAAATGTGGGAAGAATGCTTGCCTCATATTGAATTTTATTATAATCGTTCATTGCATTTTACTACTAAGATGTGCCCTTTTGAAATTGTGTATGGTTTCCTACCTCGTGCACCTATTGATTTGTTACCTCTTCCATCTTCGGAGAAGGTTGATTTTGATGCTAAAGAACATGTTGAATTGATTTTAAAAATGCCTAAGTTCAATAAGGAAAACACTGAGTGTATGAATGTTAAATATAAACTTGCTAGAGATAAGGGTAGAAAACATGTTGTGTTTGCACCTAGAGATCTTGTTTGGTTACATTTGTGTAAGGATAGATTTCCTAATTTGTGCAAATCAAAGCTAATGCCACGTGCTGATGGGCCTTTTAAGGTGTTAGAGAAAATAAATGATAATGCATATAAACTTGAGCTGCCTGCAGATTTTGGGGTTAGACCCACTTTTGACATTGTAGTTTTGAAGCCTTATTTGGGTGAGGAAGATGAGCTTCCATCGAGGACGACTTCATTTCAAGAAGGGGAGGATCATGAGGACATCAATACCATTGTTACACCCACAGTTCCTGCTGCTATACATACTGGACCAATTACTAGAGCTCGCGCACGCCAATTGAATTACTAGGTACTTTCGTTTCTTGGTAACGATTCTAATGTTCATGAGAATATGATGCTGCCTAAATTGGATACATTTATTTTGCTTACAAATGAAGGGCCTAGCTTGGACAAGACAGATAAACCTTGGAGAAAGTTTAAGCATGGAGATGATGGCATGCGAAAGGGGAACAAGAACGGAGTTACAAGTGATGATCCCAGGACTTTGAAGCCACCATAATGAGTGCATGAAGCCTTGGACGAAATATACATATGCCACTTCATAAATTTCGTCGAGAGGATATTCTAGGTGCTGTGTCACCTTACTTTTGGGCTAGGCCCATGTAATTTCGAAATACTTGATTATAGGTTGTTTCTAGAGTCCGTATGTGTGGCGAAACAAGAGTTAGGGTTGGTTTCAGACCCCCTCCTCCAAGGTCCACGAAATTCCCCCTCTCTCCTCCATATATACAACCCTTAGGGCATCGTTTAGACTTTGAGTTTTGGTTAGATTAAAGTTCGCCATAGCTCCAACTTGGCGTACTTCGTTTGTGTTCAACGACTAGACAAAGGCGTCACAGAACCCCACCTTGATCAATAAAGCGTTCCTATTATATTCGCACTATCCAGATTGCAATCTTAGTTTATTGCTTGTATTCGTTTGCCTACAGGAAACAGACATTCGTGGTCAGGTTGATCGTGCCCCGGCATGGTCAATAACCTCTCAGAGTTGGTTTAGCAATTGCTAAGGCGCGACGTCCTTGCACGTTCGTAGTCGGATCGTCAAAGCCGACTTCCTCCAAACGATAGCCACCATCTCATCGAAAGACGGGACACCTTTGCCTCTATTAATCATGCACAGATGCACACACTTAGCATGATATCGGGACGGGAGGCACATAGATATAACAAAGAACCAATCATAGAGTGATAAACCTTTTGGTCAACCGGTTTGCCATCCTTAGTCAAGTCAAGATGTCCACTAGTAGGCATGGGAGTTTTCATACCTTTGCTTTCTTGCATGTTGAACTTCTTGAATAAGTCCTTGGTGTACTTTGTTTGAGAAACAAAGGTACCTTCCTTAGTTTGCTTGATTTGCAAACCAAGGAAGAACTTGAGTTTACTCATCATAGACTTCTCAAACTTCTCCGATATTAGCTTCCCAAACTTTTCACTAAAAAGAGGGTTAGTTGAACCAAATATGATATCATCAACATAAATTTGGCACACAAATAATTCACCATTAACCCTTTTAGTAAAAAGAGTAGAATCAGGTGGCTTCGTACCCTGCAAATAATTCCTATCTTTTGTTCTCCGCTAATAGGAACTAGGGAGTGATTCTTTATTACACTTTGAGGGATAATCATATGATCCAACTATGTTAGCATTGTCGAGAGATTGCACTAGCGAAAGTACGAACCCTAGGCCTTGTTTAAGCATTGAAACACCATTTTTGTGCCCGTTTACTATTTTCTACCTTTCTGTTTTTATTTATTTAGATTATAAAAATATATTTCTACCATCCATATTACACTTTTATCACCATCTCTTCGCCGAACTAGTGCACCTATACAATTTGCCATTGTATTGGGTGTGTTGGGGACACAAGAGATTTCATGTATTTGGTTGCAGGGTTGTTTGAGAGAGACCATCTTCATCCTATACCTACCACGGGTTGATAAACCTTACTTTCCTACAAAACTCTGTGCTTGGAGGCCTAACACGAGTCTACAAGAATAAAGTTGCGTAGTACACATCAAGCTCTTTTCTGGCGCCGTTGCCGGGGAGGTGAGTGCTTGAAGGTATATCTTTAGATCTTGCAATCGAATCTTTTAGTTTCTTGTTTTATCACTAGTTTGGTTTATAAAAGAAAACTACAAAAAATGGAATTGAGGTTGCATCATATTATTGATCATCCTTATAATATCTTTCTTGAAAATGATGGTTCGGAAAATTGTGCTCAATTGTTAGAAGAAGAAGTCAATAAAATGTTTGGCACAAAATATTTGAATGATGAGCATGATTGCAATGTTGTTAGTATGAATTGTTTGAATATCCATGATGCTAATGATATGCAAAGTTACAAGCTTGGGGATGCTATGTTTTATGAAGATGATATTTTTTTGTCCCCATGGTTTTGATGTGCAAATTTATTATGATGATAGCATGCCTCCTATTTATGGTGATTACATTGATGAAAGTGGGTTTGGAAGAGTGTCAACTCTGGTAGTAGTGATCCCACTATTTTGGAGGGTGTTGAATCTTATTACAATATGGATGAAAGTGGATTCGGAGAGGTCATGACTTTATTTAGTGATACATCCACTACTTTGGAAGAGGTTTCAATTGATTATGACAATGAAGTTGCTATATATGATGCTTATTATCATGGCATGTATGCCATAAAGAGGGTTAAATCTTCTATGCTTGTGCATCATGAAAAGAGTGATGTATGTGATAGTTATATTGTTGAATCCATTCATGATGCCGCTGAAAATTATTATGAGAAAGGAACTTATGCCCTTACATATCTCAATAATATTAAGTTTCTTCTCTATGTGTTGATTGTTTTGAAGTTACACTTGTTTTGCCTTCCTATGAAAGTTGATTCTTGTTCCCATAAGTTGTTTGCCCACAAAATCCCTATGCATAGGAAGTGAGTTAGACCTAAATGTGTTAGTCTTATTCTTCATGATGCTCTCTTCATGTTTCAATTCTTATCTTTTATGCGAGCATCATCGAAATCATCATGCCTAGCTTAAAAGGCATAAAAGAAAAGCGCTTGTTGGGAGAAAATCCAACACTTTTACCTATTGTTTTTGTGTGTTCACATGATTATGCTACTGCAATAATCATGTTATATTGCTTTTGTTTCAATAAAGTGCAAAGTAAAACCTTTAGGACCTTGTTGGGTGATAGTTGCTTTGATCTTGCTGAAAAACAGAAACGTTTGTGGTCACGAACATAATTCTAGTTTTTAACAGAAGAGTGCTATTGAGTTGATTCTTTTTGAATAAGATTAATATACAAATTTCTCAGGTTGTCCTAATTTTTCAGAATTGTTGGAGTAGCACAAGTATGGTTTGAGTGCAGATTACTAGAGTCTGTTTTGTTTTAGACAGATTATGTTTTCAATGCGTAGTTTGCTTGTTTTCTAGTTTATATGTCTTATATTGCTCAATATAAATTGTAGAAATGATATGCTACAATAGGTATTGCATAGAAAAATTATGAATCATGTCTTTGGCAGTACCAAAAGTGGAATGGTTTGCTCTTTATCATACTAACCTATCTCACGAAGTTCCGTTAAGTTTTGTGTGATTGAAGTTTTCAAGTTTTGGGTGATATGTTAATATGAGGAGAATAAGGAGTGAAAATACCCTAAGCTTGTAGATTCCCAAGGCACCCCAATGTAATATTCAAGGAAAATCCAAGCAACTAAGCTTGGGGATGCCCCGAAAGGCATCCCCTCTTTCGTCTCCAACATTATCGATAACCTCACTTGGAGCTATGTTTTCATTCGTCACATGATATGTGTTTTTCTTGGAGCATCAATTTATTTTGTTAGGATTTGCTTGCTATTATTTAGAATAATGTTTTGCATCTTTTATTTCAATAAAAGTGGCAATGATAGCATTTGCCATGCTTATTTTGCAAGTCTACATGTTGTTGTTTGAAAATACAAAGTTTACCGCTGTTGCAAAAATTCCTTAGTCATAATGTGATAAAATGTTGAAACTTTTTGAAAATTGAGATGTGATAAATTTTCTACAGTGTGTAAAATTTACATAATGTTTGGAGTTGAATAAGTGTTGATACTCTTGCATTCTTTACAGACTGTACTGTTTTGGCATATTGCTGTTATGTTTGCATATGTTTGCTTGTTTAATGATTCTATTTGAGGATAGGAGTATTAAATATGCAGAGGCATTTACTATGCAATGTTGAATAATAATTTTAGTGATTTGATATAGTAGAGAAACATAAGGTTCTTGCATTGGTTTATACTAACTTATCTCACGAGTTCTTGTTGAGTTTTGTGTGGATGAAGTTTTTAAGATTTAGGGAAACCGTGATATAAAAGGAATAAAGGAGACACAAAAGCTCAAGCTTGGGGATGCCCAAGGCACCCCAAGATAATATTTCAAGAAGTCCCAAGCATCTAGGCTTGGGGATGCCCCGGTAGGCATCCCACCTTTTTTCTTCAACAACTATCGGTTAGTGTCGGTTGAGCCTAAGTTTTTGCTTCTTCACATGAGTTGTGCTATCCTTGAAATGTCATTTTGTTTTGTTTTGCTTGATTTTTTAATAAAGTACTTAGATCTGAAAGTTTTAAATAAGAGAGAGTCCACACATAGCTATATATTTACTTAACTACTCATTTGATCTTCACTTATATCTTTTTGGAGTAGCTTGTCATTTACTCTTGTGCTTCAATTATATACTACGAGTAAATTGTTGAATAAATTGAATGTCATGAAGTTGAAATCATATCATGCCTAGTGGTAGCTTCACATTGGGTTTAGAAAGTGAAATCTTTACAGGCTTGACAATCACAATATTAGTCATACAAGCAATTCACGAATAATTAGTATAAGGAAGAGAACTTTCACATGCAAATACACTATCGTAGAAATCTTTTGTGATTGTGAGCCCCCCATCAAAATATTATATGCCAAAATTGTTGACGTTGGACAAGAAAGACAATGTAATGGTTTATGTTTGTTCATATTCACATAGCAGTTATATTGTCATAGATCCTTCAACATGTGGTGCTTGCCCGCATCTTTGTTAGCCAAAAAAATTCCGCACCAAGTTGATATACTACTTGTGCATCCAAAAACCCTTAAACCCAAATCTTATTATCAAGAGTCCACCATAACTACCTATATGCGGTATTCTTTTGCCATTCTAAGCAAATTTGTATGTGCTATCTCTAATTTTTGAAATAAATTTCTCTTTTGTGTGCTCGTACCGCTCGCGAGGCGGTGTGGGGTGGCCAATTTTTTCCATGCTAGATGTCTTATTATCATGATGAGTGTTTATTCACTTGTCATTGCACCAGAGTAAGGCAAAGGTATTAGGGATTCCCAGTCCCGAAATGAAAAATGAATTTACTTTATGTTGTCAAATAATAAATTCCTTGGAAAGTGTTGGTATGGAGGGCACCCGTGGATACGGTTAGACATGGAAAGTGAAAGTATGGTGGAAAAAGGAATAAACTTTTTTTTGGGAACCGCCTATGATATATCTAGCATGGAAAGTGTTGGGAGCTCTAAGTCGTTTTTGTTGGTGGGAAAAGTATGCCTCTCAAAATGTTTTTATCTCTCAATTTTCGCTTTGAGCTCTGGCACCTCTACAAATCCCTACTTCCCTCTAGGAAGGGCCTATCTTTTACTTTATGTATTTACTTTTATGCAAAGAGTCAAAGTTCTTCCCTCTACTCATTTTTATTTTTCTCTTTTGGCAAGCATCATGTGGTGAGGAAAGATCTAGGCACATATGTCCAGTTGAATATGGGTAGCATGAGTTATTATTGTTGACATCACCCTTGAGGTGAATACGTTGGGAGGAGAAATTATAAGCCCCTATCTTTCTATGTGTCCGGTTGAAACGTTTTGCTCATGTGTACAAGGTGAGTGTTAGCAATCATAGAAGACTATATGATGGTTGAGTATGTGGAGCTCTTACTTAAACTCCGTTAAATAAGTTGAATTGCAATTTCTTGGTGACTAAGAACAAAGGTTGTTGAGTTTCAAGAGAATTCATTGTTTTGAACCTTAACATGTGAATTGGTTGCTACTATAACATGAGAAGTTTCATAAGAAAGAATTGTTGTTATGATGCTAGGAAAAGTGATTGAATTTATCATTAATCAAACTTTTGCACTTTTCTAGCATTCACACTTCATAAATTACTTATTTTATCATTTACCTACTCGAGGATAGGTAGGAATTAAGCTTGGGGATGCTGATACGTCTCCAATGTATCTATAATTTATGAAGTATTCATGCCAATATATTATCATTCTTGGATGTTTTATAATCGTTTTATAGCAATTTTATATCATTTTTTGGGACTAACCTATTGACCCAATGCCTAGTGCCAGTTGTTGTTTTTCGCTTGTTTTTTACATCGCAGGAAATCAATATCAAATGGAGTCCAAACAATGTGAAACTTTATGGAGATTTTTTTGGACCAGAAGGAACCCAATGGGCCAGAGCTGCACCTGGGGGTGCCCCGAGGGGGGCAGAACCCACCATGGCACGCCAGGCCCCCCGGCGCGCCTAGGTGGGTTGTGCCCACCTCGGAGGCCTCCTGCACCCCCTCTTTGCACTATAAATTCCCAAATTCCAAAACCCTTAGGGGTTAACCTAGATCAGAAATTTCGCCGCCGCAGGCCTCTGTAGCCACCGAAAACCAATCTAGACCCATTTCGGCACCCTGCCGGAGGGGGGGTCATCTCCGGTGGCCATCTTTATCATCCCGGCGGCCACCACCATGAGGAGGGAGTAGTCCACCCTCGGGGCTGAGAGTTTGTATTAGTACCTATGTGTTTAATCTCTCTCTCTCTCTCTCTCTCTCTCTCGTGATCTATATCATGGGATTTGTTAATATAGTCAGATCATATGATGCTTCTCCCCTCTATACTGTTGTTGTGATGAATTGAATCTTTACCCTTTGCAGTTTTGTCTTGTCGGGTTGAATATTCAGAGATGACAACACATGATATATGTCTTGTGGTATGAATACTTGAGGTGACAATTGGGGTATCTTATTGATTCACTTGATATATGTTATGGCATTCAACTCGCGGATTCCCGCAGTGATATTGGGGTAATCTATGCATAGGGGTTGATGCACGTTTTTATTATCTTTTCTCTGGCGAAAACTTTGGGGTCTCTTTATAGTTCTTTGTGTGGATTGAGTATTATGAATATGAATTTCCTTTGGTGTTATTCTAGTACGAACTCTAGGATAGATCAAACGAAACAAATAGCTTTGCATTATTTTAGTATGAACTCTTGAATAGATCAAACGGAAAGAATAGCTTTGAGGTGGCTTCATACCCTACAAAAAATTCCTATCTTTTATTCTCCGCTAATAGGAACTCAGGAGTGATTCTTTATTACACTTTGAGGGATAATCATATGATCCAACTATGTTAGCATTGTTGAGAGATTGCACTAGCGAAATTACGGACCCTAGGCCTTTTTTAAGCATTGAAACACCATTTTTGTGCCCGTTTACTATTTGCTACCTTGCTATTTTTATTTATTCAGATTATAAAAATATATTTCTTCGGCGAACTAGTGCACCTATACAATTTCCCATTGTATTAAGTGTGTTGGGGACACAAGAGATTTCTTGTATTTGGTTGCAGGGTTGTTTGAGAGAGACCATCTTCATCCTACACCTCCCACGGATTGATAAACCTTAGGTCATCCACTTGAGGGGAAATTTCTACTATCCTACAAAACTCTACGCTTGGAGGCCCAACACGAGTCTACAAGAGTAAAGTTGCATAGTACACATCAGCATTTCCAAGATGTATGCGTCAAACATTTGGCATAAGGAGTAGCAAAAGTAGGATCATGCGCATAAAGGTGTTTTATGTGCTCAAAACCAATGATATTCAATTCAAGTTTGGTAACAACCATGGATACGCGGGAAAGAGCATCCACCACAACATTTTCCTTGCCTTTGATATATTTGATGACATAAGGAAAGGACTCAATGAACTCACTCCACTTAGCATGACGCTTGTTCACCTTAGTTTGACCCTTAAGGTATTTAAGTGTTTCATGGCTGGTGTGAATGACAAATTCATGAGGGCGAAGATAATGTCCCCATTCATGCGAAACTCGCACTAAAGCATATAGCTCTTTGTCATAGATGGGATAATTGAGTTGCGCTCCGGAAAGTTTTTTGCTAAAGTAAGCAATTGTGCGCTTCTCTTGCGTTAACACACCTCCTATGGCATTACCGCTAGCATCGCAATGAATTCCAATGGGTTTGTCAAAGTTGGGTAATGTAAGCATGGGAGCATGAGTAAGCAAATTCTTAAGCTCATTAAATGCACTATCTTGAGATGGTCCCCAAACAAAGGGTGCATTTTTCTTACTCAAAGCATGTAAAGGAGATGCAATGGTACTAAAATCCTTAACAAATTTATGGTAAAAACCGTCTAAACCAAGCAAGCTACGTACTTGTTGCAAGTTGGTTGGTTGGGACCAAGTTTTAATAGCATTGATCTTAGATTCATCTACATGAACGCCCTTAGAAGACACTACAAAACCTAAGAAAACAAGCTTATCAACACCAAAAAGGCATTTGTCCGTATTAGCATAAAGGCGCTCTTTCCTAAGGGTTTGCAACTCGGTTCTAAGATGGGTGACATGATATTTGAAAGACTTGCTAAACACAAGAATATCGTCAAAATAGACCACAACAAATACACCAATATAGGGTCGGAGAACAAAATGCATGACTCGCATGAAAGTAAAGGGTGCCTCAGATAAACCCATTGGCATAACAAGCCATTCATATAAGCCAAATTTGGTCTTAAATGCGCTTTTCCATTCATCACCTTCTTGTATGCGGATTTGGTAATATCCACTTTTAAGGTCAATTTTAGAGAATATAGTGTCTCCCCTAAGTTCATCTAGCATATCATCTAGGTGTGGAATGGGGTAACGATAATGCATGGTAATAGCATTGATAGGGCGACAATCAGAACACATAGGATATGTACCATATTTTTTGGGGACAAGGATTACCGGGACGGCACAAGGGCTCAAACTTTCTCATACATGGCCGTTGTCGATGAGTTGTTGTACTTGCCGTTGGATCTCCTTGGTTTCCTCGGGGTTGACGCGGTAGGGAGCCTTGTTAGGAAGGGGTGCTCCAGGGATGAGGTCGATGCGGTGTTCAATGCCTCATAGTGAGGTAGACCTGGAGGTAGTTCGATGGGGAAAACGTCTTGGAATTCCTACATGTAACGCCCCGAATGTAACATTCCATAATTGTAACTCCAACTCTTGCCATTTTCGGCTTTGTGATACATTATTTCCTCCGTGGTTGGGTTTTTGTCTTTCATTTTGCATTTTGTTCATGTCATGCATTTCATCTCATGTCATCATGTGCATCTCATTTGCATTCATGTTCGTCTCATGCATCCGGCCATTTTCCCCGTTGTCCGTTTCGGATTCCGACAGTCCCACAAGCACCTGTTGCACCTCTTAGATCTCGTTTCGTGAGCGGAAGAAAAACGTTCTCGGAATGGGTCGAGATTTTTCGAGTGGCCTTGGTATATCACCGGTAGGCCGCCTACCAAATTTCGTTCCATTTGGAGGTCGTTTTATGCCCCAACGGTTAACCGGGTAACCGCAAAAGCCCCTCTCTCATTGCAGCCCAGCACCCCTCCATAACAGCCCACTAGCCCATCTAAACCCCCTCCATGCTCTTCATCGTTGGATCATGATCGTGTGGGCGAAAATCGCACCTCATTTGGACTCTCCTAGATCCCGTACCTATAAATATGCCCTCTCCCCCGAAATTTGCGTCCAAACCCTAGCAATCTTCCTCCTCGCGCCGCCGGACGTGTCCGCCGGCCACATCGCCCCGGCAAACCGGGAGGCACCACATCATCACCACCGCCTACCTCCTCTACTCCCGCGCTGCCATGTCGTCTCCCCGCCGCCAGCAAGCCGCCTCAACCGCGCCAGGCCCTGTGGGCCCACGGCCGGCCTGCCCGGCCCGCTCCGCCGCCACGCGCCCGCTGCCAGCTCCCCTGCTGCACACCCTTCGTGCCGCCGCCGCCACCTGCCGGCCACCGCACACCGCCCCGCCGCTGCTTGCTCCGACGCTCGCGCGTCGGCTACCTCACCGCCGCCCGGTCGCCTCCTCGTCGCCGGCGCAACTCCGGCCACCGGATCCGCCACCTCCAACCTCGCCGACGACCATTCCCCATGAGCTCCGGTCACCATCCCCACCATCTCCGGCGAGATCCGCCGCCACATGGTAATCCGTGACCGGGTCAAACCCTAGATCCGGAGGTGACGAATTTTTCTAAGTCCTTGGAATCTTCATCTCATGTGCACCACTTTGACATGTCATATCTCCATGCATATAGCTCCGATTTGCACATATGACATATCGAAATATTTGTCTCGTGATGCTCTTGGTGTTAGTGTCATTTTCGTGCATGTTACTCTTCATATTGATGACTTAATCTTTGTTGCAAAAGTGCTATATGATGTTGTCTGCTGGAATTCATCATAACTTGCTGATTTGTCATTTTCCTTGCACTTTGCGTGTGCATCCTTTGAAATCATATCTACATGTTTTAGGAGCATCTCCATGCCATCTTTACAGGGGTGCAAGCCTTGTATTTTTACGAGCTCTGTGGTGACTAGCACAAGCATGCAAAGTAGGCTACATGATGTTGTTGATTTCAGACACTTGGTATTTTTGCTAAGTCTTTTCCTGTTACATTATGTTGCTATGTTGACTTGTTGCCACAAGTAGATACATGCATATTTTGATGAGGTTCACTAAAGAGTGTTTTGAACATATAGTTATGTTCTATCGATTCATGCCTCTGGTTATAACTATGGAGTAGTGTAGCTTGTCATTACCATGATCTACTTTTGCTAAATATTGTTGCTGGCAGATTGTTAACATGAAGTGCATTTTTTCCATGTGTTTTGCTAGTGATCCCTGCACCCTATGAACTTGCTCTTACCATTTTTAGCTTCATACGTGTGTCTTCTTACTGTTGGTTACCTTGTGATGCCATGTAATGCTTTGTGGTGAGTGGCATGAGCTTGTAAAGTTGCTATCATGAATCTGTTTCTACCATGCTATGTTTTTCTTCCAAGTCTGAATTTGATCATATCACTTGCCATGTTTGCATGGGTGCTACCATCATTTCTATGCATCTTTTGTTAAAGTTCAGTAAGGGAGTTTTGTTATTTGTCTTTAGTACTAGCATGCCATGCCTTTTTTGCCATGATATGTTCCTATAGCATGTTGTTTGCTAGCTCTAAACATTGCTACCTGATCCTATTTATACCATGTTTAGTATTTTCTCCAAGTCTGTGAATCTGTTATCATTTGCATTTTTGCCATGCTATTTTAGGCTTGTGCTAGTGAGTTCTAGCAGGAGCTCAGTGTTCATGATTTGTAGAGCTTCACTTGTACTTTAGGGCCATGTGCTTTGTTGCTTTGTTGGAGTGATGTAGCATAGTTTGTTGTTGCATCTTAAGTGATATGATGTTGTTAAGCGCAGTTTTGCATCGTTCTTGTTTTGCTTGTCATTTGAAAACCGTGCATCCGTCTCCGGTGATCCTTATATCAATTTCGACCGAAATCACTCACTCTTTCCAGTAGCACGCTTCGTTTTCCAAGTTGATGCCTTGGTCATCTTTTCCCTTCCGGAGTACCCATGTGCATTGCACATCATATCTTGCATTCCATGCCATGTCTTGCATCATGTTGCTTGTGCATTGCACCGTGATTGATTGTTGTCCCATTGCTTGTATTCTTGCTTTGGGTAGAGCCGGTTGACAAGTTCGTGAACGAGGAACCTATTGAGTATGTTACGAGGAGCAAGCTTTCGACAACCCTGAGAACTCTGCAGGCAAGATGACCATTACCCTCGATATCACTTCTATCTTTGCTTGCTAGTTGTTCATTCTATCACTATGATGCACTACCTACCACTTGTTTATCATGCCTCCCATATTGCCATCTCAAGCCTCTAACCCACCTTCCTAGCAAACCATTGTTTGGCTATGTTACAGCTTTTGCTCAGCCCCTCTTATAGCGTTGCTAGTTGCAGGTGCCTTGCAGGTTGTTCCATGTTGGAACATGGATATGTTGGGATATCGCAATATCTCTTATTTAATTAATGCATCTATATACTTGGCAAAGGGTGGAAGGCTTGGCCTTTTGCTCGGTGTTTTGTTCCACTCTTGCCGCCCTAGTTTCTGTCATACCGGTGTTATGTTCCTTGATTTTGCGTTCCTTACGTAGTTGGGGTTATGGGACCCCCTTGACATTTGCCTAATTACAACTAAAACTTTTCCTAGGGGGTAATTAACCCGAGGATTATCTTAATTCAACCCCCGGGCCAGTGTTCCTCTGAGTCTTGGTCCAACCTGGGCGATGTCTGGTGCCCCCTGGGCAACGAGGATCTCAGCCAACCCGATGTCTTGCCCATCCGGTGGGCCCTGAGAATGAGATACATACGACACCTATCAGGATTTGTCAGCACATTGGGCGGTCTTGCTGGTCTTGTTTTACCATTGCCAAAATGTCTTGTAACCGGGATTCTAAGACTGATCGGGTCTTTCCGGAAAAGGAATATCCTTCGTTGATCATGAGAGCTTGTGATGGGCTAAGTTGGGACACCCCTGCAGGTTATAAACTTTCGAGAGCCATGCCCGCGGTTATGTGGCAGATGGGAATTTGTTAATATCCTGTTGTAGAGAACTTGACACTTGACTTAATTAAAGTGCATCAACCGCGTGTATAGCCATGATGGCCTCTTTTTGGCGGTGTCTGGGAAGTGAACACGGTTGGGTTATGTTTGAACGTAAGTAGATCAGGATCACTTCTTGATCACTTCTAGCCTTACGACTGTTGTGTAGTTTCTCATCTTACTCTTGTACTCGTATGTTAGCCACCATATTTTCTTAGCGCTTGCTGCAACTCCACCTCATAACCACATCCTACCCATAAGCTTAAATAGTATTGATCTCGTGGGTTTTGAGATTGTTGAGTCCTCGTGACTCATAGATACTACCAAAATAGTTGCAGGTGCCGATGATACTAGTGTAGGTGATGCTATCGAACTCAAGTGGGAGTTCGACGAGGACCTTGGTTGTTACTACGTGTCTTTTCTGGATGATTAGTAGTGGTGCCCAGTTGGGATGATCAGGATTTAGCATTTGGGGTTATCTTCTTTTCATTTGGTTTTGTTCATAGTTGGACTATGTGTGTACTCTGAATGATGTATGAATTATTTGATCATTGTGTGACATGGCAATTGTAAGCCAACTATTTATCCCTTTCTTGTTCATTACATGGGATTGTGTGAAGATGACCCTTCTTGTGACAAAACCAACATGTGGTTATGCCTCTAAGTCGTGTCTCAACACGTGGGAGATATAGCCGCATCTTGGGCGTTACACTACAATAGAGAAGATAACACTAAAGGTATATTTTGTGAGAGGTGTTAGTTTTTGGTGCCTCATCCTTGCACAAAAGTACATAGTGCATAACACTTGTTGGGTTATCACACACTTCTCTCATCCCACTTTTGGTGGCAAATAACACTAGATTTTTCTTGTCACTCATCATGGAGGCACTCAATTTGGGTTTGTGGCACTCACTCTCTTTTTGGTGGTTCGCTCTCTCACTATTCTCTCCATGATGGGTGGCTTCCTTGTCGGCAATCACTTGGCTTGGAGACATAGGTCATAGCACGTACTCCTTTCCCTTCATCTTGAAGCTATAGTGATTTGTACGCCCGTTGTGGATGATGCCTCGGTCAAATTGCCATGGCCGTCCAAGAAGGAGGTGGCAAACATACATTGGAACGACATCACACTCTTAAGTGTCTTCGTAAGCTCCGATCTTGAAGGAAACTTGCACCATATGCTCGACTTGGATAGTGTCGGAGTCGCTTAGCCATTGAACCTTGTAGGGATGCGGGTGCTCCATCTTGACCAATTGGAGCTTGGAGCATAGTTCTTCACTTGCCAAGTTATGACAACTACCTCCATCGATGATGACCTTCACGGACCTTCCATTGATGCCGGCCTTGGTGTGGAAAATATGGCATCTTTGGTCTTCAACTTGTTGATGTTGAAGAGTCAAGACCTTGGAGACAACAAGAGCAAGGCTCGAATCCTCGTCACAAAAGACTTTATCATCTTCATCCTTGTTCACTTGCCGGTGCATGGCCACATTCTCAATGGCTTCCATTTATCCTTCACTCATGGAGTCATATGTGCCATCGTCGTTGAAGACCATGGTGCGCTTGTTGGTACACACGAAGGACTTGTGGCCTCGACCGCCGCATGTGAAGCACTTGATTGAACTTTTCTTGATGGTCTCATCGGTTGGAGTAGATGATGATGAAGCTCTCGGCTTGATGTTGCTTCTAGTAGGAGGACGACTTGAGGTAGTCGAAGTTTTCTTGTAGCTTGACTTGTCGCCGTTGCTTGTAGAAGGCTTCATTGACGTAGAAGGTGTTGGAGTCATTGAAGCTTAGGTGTTGGAGAAACCATAGGCCTTGGATGAGAACTTGGCATACTTGAAGTCATCTTGCACTTGGCATTCCGCATTGGTAGCTTGGTGCACTAGCTCAATGAGGTTCGAGTATGGTTGGAAGTCGGCGATCTTCTTGATAGGATGATTGAGTCCATTCAACAAACGTGCCATAGTTTGCTCATCATCTTCCATGACATTGGATCTTATGAAGGCAATCTCCATTTCCTTGTAGTACTCTTCAACGCTCTTTGTCCCTTGCTGGAGTAGTTGGAGTTTCTTGAAGAGGTCGCGGTTGTAGTAGGTTGGCATGAAACATGCTCTCGTGACACCCTTGATTTGCGCCCAAGTTGTGATGGGTGGTTCACCTCTTGCCTCTCGGCGCTCAATGACTTGTTCCCACCAAATGAGGACGTAATCTTGGAAATCAAGGGATGCCATAGCGATCTTCTTCTCTCCCTCATAGTTGTGCAAGCAGAATATTTTGTCAACCTTCAATGCCCATGAAAGGTACTCTTTGGGATCATTGCTTCCGGAAAACTTGGGCATGGTGAACTTTAGATTGCCGTAGCGTTGCTCTTCATTGTGTTGGGGTCGAGGGCGATGACGTCCTTTACGAGGAGGATTGTCTCCCTCAACTTGCTCTTGTCGTGGAGGGTTTCCATTGTCTTCTTGCTCTTGGTGAACTTGAGGTTCTTCTCGAGCTTGTGGAGGAGCTTGTCTAGCTTGTGGAGGAGCTTGTCTAGTTTGTGGAGGAGCTTGAGGAACTTGTCGATGCAAACGTGATTGATAAATCCTCTCTTGAGCTTCGTCATGAAGTGATTCTTCTTGCTCGCGCCTATGGTTGTTGCGTGCGGCAACGTCACAACTTGTGTCATGGAGTGCACGTTGCACCTCAAGTGCTTGAGCTTCTCGCCGTTGTTGTTGTTGACATTGGGACTCGGCATCTTGTTCGTCTTGGTGTAGACGCGCTCACTCTTCCTCTTGTTGGCGGAGACATTGCCGTTCTTGTGCTTGTGCAAATGTAGCTTGATTTTGGCGATGCCGATGAGCTTGCTCGTCAAGTTTCTCTTGTGTAGGATTGTCATGTAGAGGATTGTGATTTGCTTGATTGTCTTGGTGTGTGGCTTGGCGAAGAGTATTCGACGTCGGTGTACTTGAGTTGTCGGACGGGTGTCGACTTCAGTGGCTCCATCTTGAGTATGACGAAGTGGTAGAAGAGTGGTTGACCAACAAGGCACGAATCTCGTCCATTCTTGCGTTGTTCTCTTGTTTGTGTTCGTCGAGCTTGTTGTCGAAGTAGTCTCTTGTATGTTGCTCGGAGAGACGCAAGTCGGTGACGAGGTTGTCGATGCGTTTGCTCAAGGCTTGTTGTTCTTGATGCAAAGCTCTTTGTGCACCGAAGAGGTGGTTCTTGGTGATGTAGTTGTTCGTGTCGTCGTCTTGTTAGATGAAGAGTGGGTTGGTAGAAGAACTTGGCCTATCCATCATTCCAAGAAAATATGTGAGTGGGAGAAGGAGAAGAACTTATACCAAATGTACCTTCACCAATGTTGAGAATGGATCAATGATCACTCAAATGTGTAACAAGGGAATAGCACAATTGGTATCAATTCTTGTCGGTTCTCACACCTACACAAGTAAAAGCTTATAGTGGAGCTTGGTTAGGATGGGGGCACAAAATTTGATGCAATTATTAGTGAGACTCAATAGTGTTGGAAAAGATTCGCAAATTTGCAAATGCAACAAGTAGACCAATAGTAAAAGGGAAGTACACGGAAACACACACACAAATAGATAAAAGGGGTTGTGCAAACCAAAAATGAGCGGCAAATTTGGAATCCACGGAAAATGCTCTTGTTGCACAACTCTAGAGAGACGCTAGCACGATTGCACAATAGGCGGATACGAAACTTGTGCACAACTTAGAAAGCAAAAAATGCAACGACTTCTATCCCAAGTATGCTATATGTATGGTGTTCTGGTGATATGATCCAAGATGATCGAGTATGACAATCTTAATGTAGTATTATGCTATGGTTCTTGCTAAAAAGCGCTTTGCTTATATTTCTCTTTTTCTTAAATCTTGTTTGGCTCTTTCTCCTTTGAGCTCTTTCTCATGCAAAACTTCGCGAACCAAGATAGTAATATGACAACCTTGTGGCACAAGAAATGATACCAAGATATGTAGCAAGATGATATGGTAAGTATGCTATGGGAGCTATGATCACTAATATGCACAAGTCACGTTGCCGGCAATATTCAAAGGCTAGTCTTGATAGGCAAGATACGCAAAATTGTGCTATGGTGGTTATCAATGTAATGGCAAGGAGTAGACCAAGATGTCGTCGAGATTATCGTCCTTGCTTACGGTTGCGAGTGTCAAAATTGTTGAGTAGTTGTTGTCGATGACGAGTCCTTGGCGAAGATGAGCGGTGGTGATGTTTATGTCGAACCGTACCTATATAGCCGAAACACAATAGGACACTGGAACCACAACTCAAATTCTCAAAACAAAACGTGGCAAAATTGTCGAAGTTGATAGCGTGTAGCGATGGTGGTTGCGGAAAGCGGTGGTGGTATGCGGAAGTGATGGTGGTATGCCCGGTTAAATTTGGCGAGAGTTAGGCAGGAAATGGAGCAGTGGATGGAAGTGATGATGCCAGGGGTCGTATCTCTGGGCTTGAGGGCCTGATGTTCGGGGGTTAGGCCGGAAGTCCGGGCTCAGGATCCGTGGATGAACTCGATGAACTCGTGGAGAAATCAAGATTTCGGGGAAAAATTCGAGAGATTTTGTGGATGGAATTGGGAGAAAAGTTAGGAGAAGCTAGATCTACCTGGTACACACGAAATCCGCGGATCAAATCCAACAAAACTTCATCACACCAACAAATCACAAAAAAATTGGGGGCTATTTTTGTGGGAATTTTCTAATTTGGGGAAGAACACAACAAAACAAGGCTAGAAAAAGGAGGGCAGAGGCTCCAAATTCGTGATCAACCAATGCTCGTGATACCAAGATGATGTAGGGTGGAAACCCTAGGGCCGATCTCTCATGATGGAGCGGATCCTATGAAGAACAAAAGGTGGAAACACGAGAGAAAACACCCAAACCAACAAGATTTGGTCACCAGATCCTCGAAACACAAAGAGATACACGATCCAAATCCAACAAAGGATGATACATAGGTAACTAGTTCTTCTCCATGAGGAGGTCTTGAGGTCTTCCCGTTAGGGGTCTTGAATCCACTTGGGGGATCTTCTCCGTAGAGGCCGTGAACTCCGTTGGAGAAGGGGATCAAGTGGAGAGCAAAGCTTCTCTATTGAGCTACTACTTTGCTAACCCTAGAAAGAGGGAGGAGGAGGAGTATATATAGTCTAGGTGGACGAAGGCGTGCATGGGCCTCGGCCCTTTACTATGCGCAGACAAACGTGGCCGGATGTCCGGGCTAGGGGGGGCATATGTCCGGGCGGGCGAGGTCGGCCTCGATGCTTTTGGGATTGGAGGTGTCCGGATTTCCAGGCTTCGGCCGAATTTCCAGGTTTGGCCGGATGTCCAGGGCCTGTTGGTACTTGGCGGCTGGGCGGCTGCCACGGTCGATGCTCTAGGGGCCGGATGTCCGGGGCTTGGGGCCGGATGTCCAGGTCCTGGGGACTTCTCTGGTTCCTTTCGGCGTTCCTCTTCATCCGTGAACTTGGGGACTTGTCCGTCTTCACGTGCATCTTCAGGAGGGTTTTCTTGGTACCTGATCATGCACAATATCCCAGACTTAGGTAGTAACCATGTCTCGAGTGGATCATGTGGAATATCAATAAGGAAGGAAGTCACCTCGGTCTCGAGAGCTCTAGCTCCTGATCGTGTCATTGGTCCTCTTGGAACTTGGTGAGATAATGATAGGTCCATGGGGATGACCATAGGGTGCTCCGCATCAACCCCTCTGGTACTTCTTTGGCCCATCCTGTGTCTTCTGACCCAGAAAAATTCTCCAAAAAGTTTTGCCACGTTTGGACTCTGTTCGGTATTGATTTTCTGCGAAGTAAAAAACAAGCAAAAACAACAACTAGCACTGGGCACTATGTCAATAGGTTAGTCCCAAAAAATGATATAAAATTTCTATAAAATGATTGTAAAACATCCAAGAATGATAATATAATAGCATGGAACAATCAAAAATTGTAGGTACGTTGGAGACGTATCAGCATCCCCAAGCTTGATTCCTGCTCGTCCTCGAGTAGGTAAATGATAAAAACAGAATTTCTGGTGTGGAATGCTGCCTAACATGTTCATTACATATTCATTTCTTTGTAGCATGCATTTGGACTTTTATATGATTCAAAGCAATAGTCTAGTTTTTACATGAAGATTTCAATACTCAAGCATATCAACAAGCAACCATGTCTTTCAAAATATCAACACTAAAGCAAGTTATCCTTAGCCCATTATGTTTAATCATTGATCCATTCATGAAACACACTCGCATATTAGCTATACCCAATGCTCAAGTACGATCGTAGTGCCCCTTAGTTGGTGCTTTATAAGAGAAGATGGAGACTTAAATAAAAATAAAAATTGCATAAAGTTAAAGAAAGGCCCTTCATAGAGGGAAGTAGGGATTTGTAGAGGTGCTAGAGCTCAAAGCGAAAAAGATAGAAATAAAAACATTTTCGGTGGCATGCTTTTCCTGTCAACGAAAACGAACGAGTAGTTCCCAATACTTTCCGTGCTAGATATATCATAGGCGGTTCCCAAACGGAAAATAAAGTTTATTCCTTTTTCCATCATACTTTCACATTCCATAGCTAACCGAATCCACGGGTGCCGTCCATACCAACACTTTCTAAGGAATTTATTATTTGACAACATAAAGTAAATACATTTTTCATTTTGGGATTGGGCATCCCTAATACCTTTGTCGTACTCCCGTGCAATGACAAGTGAGTAAACACTCATCTTCAGAATAACACATCTAGCATGGAAAAATATCAGCCACCTCCTACCGTTTCATGAGCGGTACGAGCACACAAAAGGGAAATTTATTTTGAAGATTATATATGGCACATACAAATTTGCTTAGAACGACAAAAGAATACCGCATATAGGCAGGTATAGTGGACTCATATGGCAAAACTGGTTTAAGGATTTTGGATGCACAGGTAGTAATCATACTTACTGCAATTGAAGGCTAGCAAAAGATTGAGAAGCATCCAACCAAGAAATGAAAAATCTCATAAGCGAGCATTAATCATAACTAACACTGAATAATGCACCACAAGTAGGATGTATTTTGATTGCATAACTATTGAATTTTGTGATTGCATAGGGAATCACAAAGCTTAACATCAATATTCTTACGAAAGCATAATTACTCATCAACATGACTCACATATTATATCATCATATCGCAAAACTATTACAATGAATCAAGTTTATTTTGTCCAATGATCTTTCATGAAAGTTTTTATTATATATCTATTGAATATCTATCACTCTGGGACTAATTTCATATGTTACTTTTGATAGCTCAAACAAATCTAAGTGAAGAACATGAGCATAAAAATTTTCTTCTCTCAGAATAATATAAGTGAAGCATGAGAGAATTTCTAAAAAAATACTAACTCTCAAATAAATCTAAGTGAAGCCCGAGAGCATTTCTTCAAAAATAATAAAGGACACCATGCTCAAGAAGATATAAGTGAAGCACTAGAGCAATTCCATATCTCGAAAAGATTTAGGTGAAGCATAGAGAGAAATTCTAACAAGTCATAGCATAATTTTGGCTCTCTCAAATAGGTGTGTCCAGCAAGGATACTTGACTTAAAATAAAAGGCAAAACAAGAAAAGACTCATATAATACAAGATGGTCCAAGCAAAACTCATGATATGTGACGAATAAAAATATAGCTCCAAGTAAAATATCGATGGTCGTTAGAAGAAAGAGGGGATGCCACTCGGGCATCCCCAAGCTTAGTTGATTGCTTCTCTTTTAGATAATAGCTTGGGATTCCATGGGCATCCCCAAGCTTGGGCTCTTCTTCCTCCTTATTCATTCATCCATCGTTATCTCACTCAAAACTTGAAAACTTCAATCACACAAAACTCAACAAAACCTTCGTGAAATCTGTTAGTATAATAAAGAAAATCACTACTATGAGTACTGTTGCAAACCCATTCATATTTTATTTTTGAAATATATCTACTGTATTCCAACTTTACTATAGCTTATACCCTCCAATACAAACCATAGATTCATCGAAATAAGCACACAACGCAAAGAAAACAGAATTTGTCAAAAACAGAACAGTCTATAGTAATTTGAAAACTTCAAATACTTTCGTAACTACAAAAAATGTAAAAAAAATTGTACAGCATGGGAAATTTGTATATCAATCCTATGTACAAAAATCAGTATTTTATCGCGCTTCTGTAAAAAATGAAAATTGTTTTACTGGACACAAAATTTTCTATTTTTCAACAAGATCAAATCAACCATCACCCAACATGATCCCAAAGGCTTTGCTTGGCACAAACACTAACTAAAACATAAAAAACACAATCATAATAGTAGAATAATTGTGCAAACACTCAAGAATAGAAAGAAAAAGACAAAAATAAATTTCATTCATTGGGTTGCCTCCCAACAAGCGCTATCGTTGTATGCCCCTAGCTAGGCATAATGCAAAGTTTCAAGTATTGACATCTTTATTTTCCAACTCCTCAATCAAACTCTAAGAATTCTTCAAGGATTTAGCATACAAATATTCAGTAACAACGTTCCTAGGAACTAGTTTATAGAATTCATTCTTGCAAAAAGGGTCTTTTATCACTTCAACAAAATCCGGGTGAATACTAATCATCTTAAGATCTTCTTTGTTACTATTAGAACTTGCACTCTTGTTTTTAGTGACTTTAGTAATCTTGACAATTTTTACCGGAGTTTTTTCAATAGTTCTAGCGGAGGAAAAAGCCGTGCTTAGATTACTAAAAATTTCTTCCAACTTATCAATCCGAGAAGGGCTTTCTTCAATTCTTTCATGAATTATGGTTCCCTTCTCCTTTAGCAATTTAAAAACTTCTCCCGTTTGACCCAATTTTTCTAGCAAGATTATGCATCTTTTTATCCAAGTTTTCAATATGTTCTTCTGTAAGCATTTTCTTTTCAATAGCATCAAACCTTTCCATAACATGCTCGAGAGTCAAAGTTGTTTCATTAATCATAAGAGGTGGTGAACCTACTAGATTTCACATAGCATTAAAAGCATCTAGAGAGGGACACATCAAGAAAATTCCACCGGTGATAGTATCAGGAACAGATCTCTACCAAGTAGTGATGCCCACATAAAAACAACGAAGGAGAACAACAGTAGATTTCTTACGAATAGATCTATTATGTGCATAGAAAATCCTATACCAAGCATCTTTTAAATTTTCTCTTTGTCTCTGTTTGAAGTATAAAACTTCAAAATCCGGTGACAAAGGAGGAGGAGTCATGCTGGCCATAGTAACAAGGTCACAAACAAAAAGATAGATCTGACGAGAAAACGGCGAACGAAAAAGAGGGCGAATAAAATGGCAAATTTTCGTGAAGTGGGGGAGATGAAAACGAGAGGCAAATGGCAAATAATGTAAATTGCAAGGAGATGAGATTTGTGATTAGGAACCTGGTAGATGTTGATGATGTCTCCCCATCAATGGAGCCAGAAATTCCTTTTGATGCGGCTTGAACTACGTCGGTATTTCCCCAAAGAGGAAGGGATGATGCAGCACACCTATGGTAGGTATTTCCCTCAGTGATGAGACCAAGGTTGATGAGGACATCAATACCATTGTTACACCCACAGCCCCTGCTTCTATACATACTGTACCAATTACTAGAGCTCGCGCACGCCAATTTAATTACCAGGTACTTTCGTTTCTTGGTAACAATTCTAATGTTCATGAGAATATGATGCTTCCTAAATTGGATACATTTGTTTTGCTTACAAATGAAGGGCCTAGCTTGGACAAGAAAGATGAACCTTGGAGCAAGTTCAAGCATGGAGATGATGGTGTGCGCAAGGGGAACAAGAACGGAGTTACAAGTGATGATTCCAGGACTTTGAAGCCACCATAATGAGTGCATGAAGCCTCTGGACGAAATTTATGAAGCCTCTGGACGAATTTTTTTTCCGAAGCCTACTCAGGCAATGAAACACGAATCGGAAATTAGATGGATCTCGAAAGCAAACCTAATATGAAAGGAACTCGGATTGGTGGTGGATATATGGTGGTGGGATATGGCAGCAGTGGTGGTATATGGATACGAATTGGTGGTGGTATATGGATACGGATTGGTGATGGTATATGGAGACGGGTCGGTGGCGGATAAGCGGTGGTGGTAGATGGCAGGGGCGATGATGATGGTGCGGCGGCGGCGTGACAACTTATGACTAGAACTCGAAACTCTAAAAGACTAGACTCTAAGACCTGCAACTAGAGACGACGATGCAACCGCAAATTCAACAAAGCAAAATACTGAAAAGACTATGCAAAGGCTCACACTGGTTCGGATATGATGAACTAACCCTTATTTTTTTTGGCTTTTTCGTGGACTGTAGGTATGAAGAACATACTCAATCCAAACTACGAAAAGCTATAAAATCTCACCGAGCAACCCGGAAATCTGATACCACTTGATAGAGGCAAAGGTGTCTCATCGAAAGAAGGGACACCTTTGCCTCTATCAAAGGTTATCAAACCAGTAGGAGAACCACCCAACACTACGTGAACGGTACCTGCACACAAAGGACAAATACTTGCAACCCTACGTAAAAGAGGGGTTGTCAATCCCTCACGGGTAAAAAGATAGATAAAATTGTAGTAGATTGGATAAATAGATCTTGCCGAAACGCTAGATAAAATAAATAACAAAAAATTGCAGCAAGGTATTTTTGGGTTTTTGGATTAATAGATCTCAAAATAAAAGCAAATAAAAATATATCTCAAAGTCAAATATGATAAAGAAGAGACTCGGGGGGGGGCATAGATTTCACTAGTGGTTCTCTCGAGAAAAATAGCATATGATGGGTAAACAAATTACTGTTGGGCAATTGATAGAACTTCAAATAATTATGACGATATCCACGCAGTCATCATTATATAGGCATCACGTCCAAGATTAGTAGACCGACTCCTGCCTGCATCTACTACTATTACTCCACACATCGACCGCTATCCAGCATGTATCTAGTGTATTAAGTTCATGGAAAAATGGAGTAATGCAATAAGAACGATCACATGATGTAGGCAAGATCTATTCATATAGGAATAGACCCCATCTTTTTATCCTTAATAGCAACAATACATACGTGTCATTTCCCCTTCTGTCACTGGGATTGAGCACCATAAGATCGAACCCATCACAAACCACCTCTTCCCATGGCAAGAAAAATCGATCTAGTCGGCCTAACTAAACCAAAGATTCGAAGAAGAAATACGAGGATATAAGTAATCATGCATATAAGAGATCAAGATACTCAAATAACTTTCAAGGATAAAAACATAGATCTGATCATAAACTCAAAGTTCATTGGATCCCAACAAACACACCGCAAAAAGAGTTACATCAAATTGATCTCCAAGAGACCATTGTATTGAGAATCAAGAGAGAGAGAGAGAGAGAGAGAGAGAGAGAGAGAGATAGAGAGAGAGGAAGCCATCTAGCTACTAACTACGGACCCGTAAGTCTATAATGAACTACTCACGCATCATCGGAGAGGCACCAATGAGGATGATGAACCCCTCTGTGATGGTGTTTAGATTGGATCTATGGTTTCTGGAACTTGCGGTGGCTGGAATTGTGTTTCGTCAACTCCCCTAGGGTTTTTGGAATATTGGGCTATTTGTAGAGCAAAGAGGCGGTGCGGGAGGCCACCGAGGTGGGCACAACCCACCAGGGTGCGCCTAGGGTGGGTTTTGCCCCCCTTGGGGCACCTCTCTGGTACTTCTTTGGCCCATCCTGTGTCTTTTGGCCCAAAAATAATCTCCAAAAAGTTTCGCTGCGTTTGGACTCGTTTTGGTGTTGATTTTCTACGAATCAAAAAACAACAACTGGCACTGGGCACTATGTCAATAGGTTAGTCCCAAAAATGATATAAAATTTCTATAAAATGATTGTAAAACATCCAAGAATGATAATATAACAGCATGGAACAATAAAAAATTATAGATATGTTGGAGACGTATCAACCGGCGGTGGCGGCACCTGGCCGCGCGGTTGCGTTAGCCCTCGTGCTTGACGGCGCCGCGGCCGGAGGCCACATTGACCCAACCTCTGCATCCAACGGCGCTAGTTCCTTCCCGTCACTAGACCGTTTTGCGACCAAGGAGACCCAACTAGTGCGACCATGCTTCGACTGCTTTTTTCATGCCTTAAGGAACCTGGCAGCGTCGTTAGTATCAGGTTTGTTCCATTACACTTGGGTCACCGATAGTTGTCGTGCTACTGTGCTCCTCTCTTCTTGTGGTGGCTAGCTGGGGCAATTCACCTCTTTTGTGGGAAGGAGGTTGTGGCTTTCTCAATTGATCAAAACAACAGATATATATTGCTATTTCTGATGTTGTGTGGACCATCGGAAACCTGATGTGTGTGTGTGTGTCATAGAATATCTTGCTATTTGTGTATATTGCTTCCCTTTTATTCATGTACTACTTCTCTAAATGTAACCCACTTCTTTTCTATTATTAGCGCTATCTTTTGATGTTAATGGACTGAAAGTCTAAAGCATTCCCTTTTGCAAAATCATGATATTAGAGCTATACATCTTATAAGCCCTACTGTATATGACAATGCAACGTTCAGTTATATTATGTTTGCAGCATGGCATTTTTTCATTCCTATTTTTCTGATGAATCACATGGTAAATTATGATGTATAATGACTGCTCTTGCAAAGAGTTTGGAATTCAGATAGGGTTTCTACAACATGCAATTCTTTAGGATCTGAATCTAAATGACCCCTTCTTTAGTCTAGTCCTAGCAAAAACTGATCACAGAAACAAAGAAGAAACAACGAATAGGTCCCTTTGTTGCCCACAAGAGTTATTTGGGTTTAGCTCATGAACTTTTTGCCCATCAATACAAGTGCAGGATTTGAACATGTTAATTTTGAGCTTGTGTTTGGAGTTTATATTCTACCTTCCATGCGAAGTAGTCAGATTTATTGCATGGAAGATGATGCCCATAGAGTGGAAGGTGGAGAGATTTAGACTTCTGAGGATGTTAATATGCTCAAATTTTTTCAATTAAACATGTTGAAATTCTCCATGTAGTTGTGATTGTCGACACAACATCCCTCCCTCTAGACATGGAGGATCATTTGTTGGACTAATTTATTTGTCTCTTGTATGACTTCCCACAACTTTTTTAATTTGTATTCACATGTTATCAAACCATAAAGATTTCAATATCTTAAAACTTTAGTAGAATTAATTTGCTTGTATTTCTCAACTCTAGCATTTTGTGCTTCTTCACAAGTTCCAAGTTGTTATTTGGCAATTAATTTAATTTGATCTTCAACTTTGGGTTCTTGGCACTCGCCCGTGCAGGTTATGACTACGTCGTAGGTGACGTGCGGAAATGGGACCAACAAGGAGAAGAGTTCATTAAGAGTTCTTTCTGTCGACTAGGCTGGATGCCCCCAAGAAGAATACCGTTAGTAAACTTTCATGATTGATATGTTCCTTTCCTCTAGCTACACAATATGATATATTGCTTCTTAATTAACTGTTACTGCTCCGTAGTAAGATGGCATATGGTATATTTTTTCTCGAGTTGTCACTCAGTAGTAAAAGTGGTTTATAGTTCAAATAGTTGAGCAAAAAACTGGCGTATCATGGCTGCTAATGTTACAGAGCAAGTGGACGGACTTTATTTCCCGCCATCTAATCTTTGTTTTCTAGCTTTGGTTGGCTACAAAAAGCTAGATTCTGGTATATATTCATTGGTGCAGAAGCTAGAAGCTCATTGATATTCTTTTCTTGCAAACATATGACGGATTGTGCATAAAAATTGCACCTTGAAATCTACATCTGGGTTAAGAGCTTTTCCCAGAAGTTAAGACATCGCTTTGGACATTTAGATATTTTTGTAGCATTCTTTAGGTTCTTGACTTAATTTCTTCTCATACTGTAAAATATTAATTATATGTTGTGAAGTAGTAGTAGTGTGAATACCATGTACGCATCGAGTTTATTAAAGTCAAAAGATTACCAGGAAAGGAGAGCAGAGTTCAGGTCGTGTTCAGCTCCATCCATCAAGGGAAAGATATACGAGGCAAAGGGTTATGTGTTCTGCTAGATGACATAGTACAAGATTCAGTAGCGATGACATGATCTCCACCTATACTAAACTTGATTTGTTCTCTCAATATGGAATCTCAGTCTTCTCCTCTGAATAATACAATGTTCCCTTGGCTCGAAGGATATAGGCATGGCAAGTTTGGTTGGATGAGGAGGAAATAAGAATGATTTAATAACAGTAGGAAAAGGGAGATAATGTTGCTTGATGTGTATGGGGATTCTGAAGATATATATGTTTGATACTTTCCCTACATGATAGAGATTAGTTGGGTTTTTGAAGTTCTCTATAGAAGAACTATGTGGGACTATGTTGTTGTATTATTTAACCCCTAAAATATTTAGACCCTCATTGCAACACACATGCAATCATGTCAAATGTGGCTCTATGATAGAATCAAGTAGGAAGTAGAAAGGGACCAGCCCCATCCCCAATAACAAAGACTACAACAACGGTGATGGCGGTGTATCCCGGTGAGCGTGAGCAATGACCAAGACGCTTCCCAGGTCACACGTCGAGGACTTCCTCCTGGACGCTGCCACCGCCTTGGCTGTTGTTGTTGTCCCCTCAAATAAGCCATATCAAGTTAGGTCCATTGCACTGCAAATACTGACACTTCTACTAGGTAAGCAAATGCAACCTGCAAGCATGGGCAAACATGTACACAAGTGTTGTACAAACAGAAACCATCTACTTTGTGTATTAATTCTCTAAATTACAGGCATCGTAGCAATTGTATGTAAAATCTTTTGACTCCCGAGTTGATGGCGGTACTGTGAGAGTAGATTGGTGTAGATTACTTTTTCTAGGCTATTAGAATATATGAAGGGGTACCAAGGTTGAAATCAATTAGGGATGCACTAACAATATGTCATGAATCAGAAGATTCCGTTGGTCTTAGTTGTTTCTTTTGGACACATGAAAACTTCATGTTTTAACTTTATTATAGTTTGTACTAATTCTTTCTCGGTAAGGAATGGGTAGAAAGTGATATAATACAGTTTTAACTAAACTATATTGTAGTTTTATCAACATCTATAGGAGTTCGTTACGTCTTTGTTTTTTATTCACAATTAAGATGTGGGTGTTATATGCATTGCCGACTTTGTTGAACATTCTTTAAACAAAATTTATGATTGTTCGACTACTGATCAATGTCTACATCTTTATAATTAATTAATAACCCTTATATTGCCATCTGGTTTTTAGGTTGGAACGGTACTTATGGTGATAGTTTTCAACTTCTTGTGGGGTTCATGTCTCTCTCATGGAACATCACCAAGTAATGAAACTTACATGAATATAGATGCTACAATATCATCATTCATCGATGCACTGATGTTGCTGGCAGCTAAACAACCTTCTGTATACTCATGGGACTGCTAGGATCAATTACGTATGCTAAACATTACATTGTGAGTGTGTGCTGGCAAGGCAACCAAGATTTTACGCCTCTCCATATTGTTTTGATACTTTGACCATATGTCCTTTATAGTTTGACCAGGTGGAGTTTTTTTAGCTAAAGCGTCTTGTTATGTAACTGAAAAGATGATGAAGTTTCTGTTGAGGGCAGAACCAAGAAGTATAGAAGAAGAGGTTGCAAGAGAACAAGTCACCAGATCCAACCATCGAAGGTGAGAATCTAAGTTTTCACCCTGAAGAACCAGTCCAAGCCGAACAATGCTTTCCACAAGGTAACATCATAAAAACCCTGCCATTGCTAGGTATAACTGGCATACAAGTCAGACCTAGGCTCCCACCCAGTGCTCGAGACTAGGTGCTCGAATAACATCGCCATCGACGTCACTTATGTGTTGTCGCCACCACTTTTCCACGATCTCAGTAGGTACATGTGATGCACGGCCGTTGTCGCTGCACAACCATCCCCTCGTCAAGTCATCGTCGTATTTTGCAACTCTCAATTGAAGACAGCCACTGGATCTAGGGAGAGGACCCTCACAAAGAACTTTCGATGGACACCGAAATCTACAGAAGGTCTGTCGTGTATACAGTTTGGACTCTTCATACAACACATCGCCAGAGTTTAAAACTTTGAGACATTTAGTGAAATTACTGAAAATGGGAGTGAATTCAACGACGTGCTCGAAATAGTGTAATCCAGCTGGAATTCCAATATATCTAGATGGCAATGTATATTTTTGGCTAGTATTCCAACGAGCATAGACGGGTAAATTTTTATATTTCATTATCATAACATTCAAGGTACAAGCATTTATTTTTGTTATCACATATTCAAGATAATACTAATATATTCAATTGGATGGATGTGTCCGGCTCTTTTGTTTTTTATTTTATGCTCTCGTGGAACAGTAAATATTTGATTCGTCTGGTTTGCACGACGAGTATTCTCCATCACACATTTTTAGACCTTCCATGTGAAATATTCGTGCTAACTATATATATTGCTTATGCAAGATGGTCATGAGTTTAGGTAGAAGTTTTATTATACTTTCTCAAATATTTTGTGTATGAACCTAAAGATAACATTTCTGATATTGAGAATATCTTAAGCACATCAAGTAGATATTAATTCATTATAGATTATTAGTTGGATCATTGCTCTTTATGTACTTACTTCTTTATCAACTTACATTTCAAGTGAAGTGGATTTCAATTATTACCTGATTTTTATTGGCTATCTTTTTTATGCATGTGAAATTTAACATGCATTATGATTATATATAACTTTAGCAAAATACTTCAAATGCCCGTGGCAACGCACGGGCATTCTACTAGTTGGTGATGTTGCCTTAGCCACCTTCTGATGCTTCGTGGGAAGGTTCTGGTGGACTTCGCCTTGTCCTCTTATGATCGGCTGCCGCAACTGTCGGTCTGCCACCGACCAAGTGAGGCAAGGGTTTTGCCACCGCGCGAGAGAGATGGGGATTGCAGGGGCATGTTGGGTAACGTTGCATGGGAAAAAATCTACGGACACGCAAGATCTATCCATGAAGATGCATAGCTACGAGAGGGGAGAGTATGTCTACATACCCTCGTAGACCATAAAGTGGAAGCATTTAACAACGTTGTTGATGTAGTCGCACACCTTCACAATCAGCCCGATCAAGTACCGAACATACGGCACCTCCACGTTCAACACACGTTCAGCTCGATGACGTCCTCGCCTTCTTGATCCAGCAAGATGGGCGAACTAGTAGATGAGTTCCGGCAGCATGACGGCATGATGACGGGGGTGGTGAACTATCTCCGCAGGGCTTCGCTGAGCACTACGAAAGTTATGACCGAGGATGAACTAGAGCGAGAGGGGCGCAACACACGGCTAGGGAATCGTAGTCTTTGTGTGGCGCCCCTCCCTCTCACATATATAGGTGGGGGAGGAGGGGAAGCCAGGGTGTGCCCCAAGGGTGACCGCCAGCCCCCTTGGGCATCTACCCTATGGTGCCCACCCCCTTCCTTTTCTGGTGCCTGGGAAAAGGCAAGAGGGGTGGCGCCCCCCTTCCCTTTTTCTCATGTGGGAGAAAAGTCAAGGGGGCTGGCCCTCTCCCTTTCCTTCCCTAGGGCTGGTGCCATGAGGTGGAGGCGCACCATGTCACGCCCAATATGTGACTCTATCCTAAAGAGACTCCAAGGTCCCACCAAGGATATAACCTCATATTGACACGATATTGCAAGGTGGATATCATTACATAAAATCATTACATAATAGATGGGGATACATACAAGGCATACAAATGAAGCAAGAACACATCAATACATCGTACAAGAGTACAACATCCGACTACGGGTGAAACCCAAACAAAAGCTGTAACGACATCCACCCTAGTAGCCCAGGTTGCCGACCAGGAACCTAACCCAAGATCGACGAAGAAGAAGAACTCCAACACAAGCAAAACATCGCTCTCACGTCATGACCATCGCATTACCTGTACCTGCAACCGTTGTTGTAGTAATCTATGAGCCATGAGGACTCAGCAATCCCATTACCATGGGTATCAAGACTAACAAAGCTTAATGGGTATGGAAAAGATAAGTGGTGAGGTTGCAGCAGCGACTAAGCAATGTATGGTGGCGAACTCATGAGTACAAGACTAAGATGAGAAACTACGCAACGGTCGCGAACTAGTAATGATCAATAAGTGATCCTGAACTACTTACGTTCAAACATAACCCAACCGTGTTCTCCTCTCGAACTTCCCCGAAAAGAGACAGTCATGGTTACGCACACGGTTGGTGTATTTTTATTGAGTTTACTTCAAGTCCTCTACAACCGGATATTAACAAATTCCCATCTGCCACAAAACCGCGGCTACGGCTCTCGAAAGTTTAAACCCTGCAGGGGTGTCCCAACTTAGCCCATGACAAGCTCACGATCCGCGGAGCCAATCCTTCATCGCGGGACCCTCCGATCAGAGTCGGAATCCCAGTGCACAAGACTTTTCGACAATGGTAAAACAAGTCCATCAAGACCTCCCGGCGTGCCGACACCCTGATAGTAGCCGTGCGTATCTCATCTCAGGCCACGACCGGACTGTCCAAACTTCCGATAGGCCAATCAAAGAGTTGCCACTGGTGGTTGACAGGTTGGACCAACACTCATGAGGAACACTGGCCCGGGGGGTCGATTAAGAGACCTCGGGGGCCGGAAGGTCCCTATGCAAGGTTGTTATTAAGCAAATGGTAAAACCAATGTTGGGCCTTGTTGGAAGAGTTTTATTCAAAGCGAATTGCCAAGAGGGGCCCATAAACCCTCATCGTGTTAGGGACGCAAAATCAAGGAATGTAGCACCAGTATGACGGGAACTAAGGCGGCAAGAGTGGAACAAAACACAAGGCAAAAGGCCGAGCCTTCCACCCTTTACCGAGTATATAGATGCATTAATTAAATAAGAGATATTGTGATATCCCATGATATCCATGTCCCAACATGGAACAACCTGCAACTGCACCTGCAACTAGCAACACTATGAGAGGGGCTGAGCAAAGCGGTAACATAGCCAAACAACGGTTTGCTAGGAAGGGTAAAAAGGTTAAAGGCTATCATGGCAATTTGGGAGGCTTGATAAACAAGTGGTAGGTAGAGCGACATAGCGATAGCATCGAGACAACTAGCATAACAAAGATAGTAGTGAGATCCAAGGTGACGGTCATCTTACCTGAAATCCCGCTAGGAAGAAGAAAGAGTCCATGGAGAAGATGATCCCATGCAGTCGAATGAATCCTCACAATCTGTAGCGACCCGACCTCAGACGGTCAAGTCTCTGTGCTTAAGTGTCATCCCTGGATCGGTATGCTAACACACACAGTACTCGAGGATTTATAACAGAGGTAAATCACATATATAAAGTAACGTAAATACTATTACCTCAATCCATATAGCGGAAGTAACAAAGGTTGTGGATTCCCATCAGCACCAACGGCAAAGTTGAATGTAGAAATCATAACCCTAACATATCACTTACTCGTCGTAAGATTCCTACAACATGAGACGTTGCAGCCACAAAGGGTCAGTACATTGAATATACTGGCAAATTCACGCCATAGGATAATGATGAATAAAGGCTATCACTACATGCATATTTGGCTGGTGGAAAGGCTCTATGGTTATAATGTTTTTGCGAAAGCCAATTTTTCCATACTGCAAAGGAATATAATTTATTTAACAACAAAGTTGGTTGAAAATATTGAGAAGGTTCCTCCAACTCAATCCCAAATTAACATCAATAACCCAACAAATTATTTAAGTAACGTGATGAGATCAATTTGATAATCCAAGAACCAGATACTCAAGATGTCCATAACCGGGGACACGGCTAACCATGATTAGTTTGTACACTCTGCAGAGGTTTGCGCACTTTTCCCCACAAGACCCGATCTCCTCCATTGCATTTCTCGCACTGTCGGGTGTTTATGAAACGGATGACCGAGACAAAGTCTTTCAGAAGCATTAACTCTCTACTCCGGATAGACTATACCACCTACAACCCACTACATGCTAGTCTATCTCTTCAAGAGTTTCACGCAAGTTACTCAACTATGCTATAGCCCATAATAGCTTGTGGCTGCACACGGAAGTTTCTAGCATGAATAATCTTATGACCCCTTTGAGCCTGGGTGGCATTCCATAGGGTGATCATACGGGTCCTCTGGGATCCCCTTCGGCAAACATTGGGTTCTCCAGGTGCCCGGGCAAACCACTGGGTGCTCCAGGGTGCCCCAACCAATTCACCTAGATGTGTATTAAAGTTGCCACCTTAAGTTAACCATTAAATAATAACTCTCACATCTGTCATGAATTCTCTCAAACCAATCCACGTCTACGAGCATAGCATAGCAATATGAGCATAACGTAAAAGTAACTTCCAGGGTTAGAATGAAGGGTAATAGGTTCCTACCTCATCAACTACTTCCGGATACCCACATGTTATCAAGTCCTAACCATGTAATGTTTGAGGGTTGAAACTAATGCATAAAAACTGGGTAATGAAAAGTATGATCAAAGTGTGAACTTGCATGCAATGTTGATGAAGATGATTCGCACTCAAAACTCTTGATAGTTCTGCTCGTCACACTCTGGTCAATCTATCGTGAGCAAGCAATAGTAACCACACATAAGCAATCACTCAAATGATCGGGAAGAACGAAGAAGACAGTTCGGAAAACATCAAAACCAACAAATAACTCTTGCAACATAAAACAATTTCTAATAGTACCAAAATTATGTGAATTTGGCCTTATCATAAAGTTTAAGTCAAGAGCTTCGATTTGCAAAAAGAATCAACTAAATCAGAGTTATAAAACTCAAGTTATGTTCAAAAGAAGTTTGAATATGAATCTGAACAAAATTTGAAATTTGAAAATTTCAAAAAGTTGATGTGACAGGTTCACTGGATAGGTGAAAACAAGACGAAGCTATAGGCGCTGGTTTCATCTAATTTGGATAAATGAGTGAAAAGTTATGGCTATTTGAAAAATTAGGGCCAAGCTATTTTTCAGAAGAAAAATAGCTACGCCTAAGGTCTAATGTATAATTACGTAGACTTATTGATAATCTAATTATTCTATCATATTAGTCTAGAAATAATAAACTACGGAAGTATAAAAAAACAAAAAAATACCTTTATAAGGCAGAGAAAAGACGACTTTGGGGAGAAGAGACAATTTCCAGAAGTCGCGCCGGAGAGGAAAAATATTTTTTAAATGAATCTAGTCAAACCAAAATATTAATTTAACCCGAATCAGATGATTTTTGGAGGCTCTATGGATCTATATTTATAGGTGGAAAAGAGGTTTAAGGGTCAAAGGCTAGGCAATGTGAGACTAAACGTAGACGAAAATATACGAAACAGAGAAGAAAAAGGCTAACGCCTTGCACGGGCCTAAAGGCCTCGGCCGACCGCGCGTGGTACACGGGTTGCATTTTTTTCCGAAGTCTATTTTTTTTAATTTGTTTCAAAAAAACTAAACATTAACGAAAATAAAATAATAAAAAAGACAAAATAAAACAAAAAAAACTGGCCGGCCTGCTGCTATGCTACGCATGTGGGCGGCGGTTAATTCCAGGCGGACGTGTAGATTTTTTTTATATAGAAACAAAAAAATAAAACTGGATAACGATAATAAAATAAAATTTATATAGGCATATTATATATCAAAATTTTCAGAAAAAGATTTTCTACAACATGAACATTTCTCTAGTTCCAAATAAAATTCACAAAAATTCAAATAATTCAAACAGTGCTACTTCTACAATAAAACCCAATAAAAATCATTTTAGAAATACCAAAATGATTTCAAAATTATTTATCTCCAATTTTCTGATGTAGGGAATCATTTTACCCTATTTCCCATTTATTTTATTTTTGGAGAAAAATAATTTGAATAAAACCCAAATAACTCCAAATTGAAAATAATTTCAAACGGACTTTAAATTTGATCCTTTTAAACTCCCAACTCGTATTTCACATATTTTGAAGAAGTCATTTTATCTTCCCTCATGAAAATCATTGAGTTGCTTAAAGTTTCTAAATTTGAAATATTTCTAAATAAAATTCAAATCTTTTCAAAACCCCTTTTTTAATTAAATGGAAGAAGTCATATCATCTTCTCTTGATGGTTTTGTATTTGAAAAGAATTTGAATTCACAAAGATCAAAATACAAAAAGGTGAAACTTTGGGAAAGTCCTTTTATTCCCTCTCATTTAACTTTCAAAAAGTTTCGAATTTCACTCAATCAATCACACAACAATCAAACAAACAATCAATCTATCTATTTATTATAACATTCCAAAATTTAGAATTTTGGGATGTTACACAATCGCAACGAAACAGGAACTATCGAGAAGGAGCACAACTGGAAAGAAGCAAACAACATGGTAAACACACAACACATAAACATGACATGATGCTCAACCAAGTATGATGCATGACAAGGCTACATGATGCTACTCATGGCAAGAGATGATGCATACAAGATCAACACATCAAAGCAAGTTTAAAAGAGGCCGGAAATAACATATAACAATTCCGGTAACTCCTCATATGAAAAATTTCCAAATTGGTCCAGATCTGAACAAAACATTAAGTTAAAGTTGTTAAACATCAAGTTAAAGTGCACCAAGATGATCTACACAGTTTTCTAGTCGAGTTACATTTAAAGTTCGTTTAATTCGGAGTTACGGCCTAAAAGATATGAGCAAAACAAGTTAAACATGACACTGATGCAAATGCAAGCAAAACAACATCACAAACACTCCGAAACAAGGATGCAACAAGGCATGATGAAACTACATACAAAACCAAGCAAGTTTCATATAGAGCATACTCCAAACGGAGCCACGGTTCAACACATACACTCAATACAAGTTTCAAACACAATCTGCCCAAAATAGCAACTAAGCACTTTGCAATCAAGGAAACGACATGCTACAGGAATCATAAGGACACAAACTTGATATGCACTCAAAGTACAGACAACATGCTTCAAATATCATTAACGTTCAGGTTCATAGGCATCAGGATTAAACCAATATGATCAATGCAAAAAAGCAACTTAATAACACAGATTATGACTTAGTGAAAAACAGGGCACACATGTGAGCAGAAATAACATGTTGACATGTTGGAGGCATGAATCAGTGATGATATAGTGCAAGATCATGGCAAACAAAAGCATGGCATTAAAGTACAAGTTAAACATGGCAAAACATGATTACTAAGAATCTCCATATGAGCCCTAGATCAATGGCAATCAACAAGACAAGATGCAACATGATATAAGATGATTCTCATACTTAGAGGAAATCTGGGAATGCAAAACAATAACATTCTGATGCTGACTTTGGATGCACATAACAACAAGCATAGCAACTTTAATAATTATGAAAAATACATGGGCATGTAGTAGACATGATATACTTCAACTTTGTACAAGGGCACAAATTCATATGATGCATGGCGTAATTACTATGATACTTGCAAAATGGAACATGTGGTTAACAGGATGACAAATTTAGCATGATGGCAACTTGAGGGCAAGAAAGAGTCAAACTACAGCAATTTATATGGCAACCAAAGGAATGGCATCAAAGTACACCTAACAAGGAGCAAATAACCTCAAGGCATGATATACATATGACTCATAGACTAGTGGGAACCATCAAGACAATTTCGAATGTTGTAACAGTTTCAGCAAGTGTAAAACAGCAACATCAGCATGGCAACTTTGCAATCTTGGAATAGAGGTCATATGAAGTCCACAATTATCACACTTGGCATGTGAACAAAGTACTCATAGCATACTTCAATTCATGTAATTAGAGCATCTCCAAAAGAGGCATAGATTAATCAATAACAAGCTCACAACATGGCACCATGAAGTTAACAAAAAACTGGAACATCATTTAGGCATGTTCATGGCAATGAAAACATATGCTACAGGACATATATGAGGCAACAAAAGGCATGGAATGAAAGAGTATAACATGGAAATCAAAACATGTCAACTAGGCATCTCTAGGTTATGCATGGAATTGATGGTAGCATCAAGTTAACATGGCAACATCACGTAACAGTTACAGACTTAGCAAAAATCACTAAGTCTAAGAAATCAGCAACATCAAGTAGCACACTTTGCAAGCCTGTGCTAGTCACCACAAGGCACACATACAAATGCATGGATTGCACCACTGTAAAGATGGCATGAAGATGCTCCCAAAACATGTTGACATGATGCTCAAAAGATAAACACACAAAATGCTATGAAAAAGAAAAATCAGCAAGTTATGATAGTTTCCAGCAGGTTATATCATTTAGCACTCTTGCAACGATGATTAAGGCATCAATATGGACAGTAACATGCATGTAAAATATACCAGCATGAAGAGCACTCAGAGATGAACAGTTGCATATGTCATACATGCAAAACGGAGAAACATGCACGAAGTTATGGAAGGTCAAACATGCACACATGATGTTAGAAAACCTGGGACTTAGAGAAAAAATGGACCTCGGGGAAAATGGATGGGGAGGACCCGGGACGGAGCCGGCTGTTTGGATCGGTGGTCGGGGTCGGCGCGGTGCAGATCTGGAGAAGCTCCGGCGAGGCGAGGGCATGGCGATGGCGAATGACGGCGGGCGCGGTGGCTGGAGGAGGCCGGGGTGGCTACTCCGGGCGGGGCTCCGCCAGGTCCGGGCCGGATCTGGCTGTCGGCGGTGGTCGACGGGGAGGACAAGGTGTGGGCGTGCGGCATCGGGTGAGCGGGCCGGGCGGCGAAGCAGCGCAGCGGCGGTGAGGCGCACAGCGGCAACGGTCGGCGGCGGCTGGGCGGCGATGGAGGCGCGGCCGAGCGGGAGACGCATGGGCGGCGGCACGGCCGGATGGGCCCCGCGGGCCCGCAATGGGCCTGGGCGGACCGCTCAGGTGGAGGCGGGACTTCTGGCGGCGGGAATGGCAGTGGAGGACATGTGGCGGCTCCGGATAGGCTCGGGCGTGGCAAAGCGAACGTGCCTGGCTGTCGGCCGACATGTCCAACGGCACGGAGGAGGCGGGAGCTAGGGTTTCGTCCGCGAAAATGGAGGAGGGTGTTTATATAGGCATAGAGAGTTATAAGAGGCCAAATGAGGTGCGGTTTTCGCCCACACGATCGTGATCCAACGACGGAGAGCATGGAGGGGGTTTAGATGGGCTAGTGGGCTGTTGTGAAGGGTTGCTGGGCTGCAAAGAGAAGAAGGGATTCACGGTTACACGGTTAACCGTTGGGGCATCAAACGACCTCCAAATGGAACGAAATTTGACAGGAGGTCTACCGGTGATATACCAAGACCACTCGACAAATCTCAGCCCATTCCGAGAACATTTTTCTCCTGCTCAGGAAACAAAATCTGAGAGGTGCAGTGGGTGCAGGTGGGAGTGTCGGATTCCGAAACGGACAATGGAGAAAGTGACCGGATGCAAGAGACGAACATGAATGCAAATGAGTTGCACATGATGACATGGCAAAGTGCAGCACGCATGCAAAAGACAAGGCAACGACGGTGAATAACTGGAAGACACCTGGCGCATCGGACTCGGGGCGTTACGCACCAGCCCCATGTGGGCTGGTGTGCACTCCCCCGTTGGCCCGTTTGGCCCATTAAACTCCCGAGGCCTCGCGGAACCCCTTCCGGTGATCCGATGACTACCCGATACAATCCGAAACCTTTCTGGTGACCAAATAGCATCGTCCTATATATCAATCTGTACCTCCGAACCATTTCGGAGCTCCTCGTCATTTCCGTGATCTCATCCGGGACTCCGAACAACATTCAGTCACCAACTCACATAACTCATATAATACTATATTGTCAATGAACATTAAGCGTGCGGACCCTATGGCTTCGAGAATGATGTAGACATTACCGAGACGCCTCTCCGGTCAATAACCAATAGCGGGACCTGGATGCCCATATTGGTTCCTACATATTCTACGAAGATCTTTATCGATCGAACCTTTATGACAACATACATAGTTCCCTTTGTCTGTCGGTATGTTACTTGCCCAAGATTCGATCGTCGGTATCTCCATACCTACTTCAATCTCATTACTGGCAATTCTCTTTACCCGCTCAGTAATACATTATCTCATAACTAACTCCTTAGTCACTTTGTTTGCAAGCTTCTTTTGATGTGTATTACCGGGAGGGCCCAGAGATACCTCTCTGTCATACGGAGTGACAAATCCCAATCTCGATTCACATCAACTCAACAGACACCTTCTAAGATACCTGTAGAGCATCTTTATGCTCACCCAATTATGTTGTGACGTTTGATAGCACATAAGTTATTCCTCTGGTATCTGGGAGTTGCATGATCTCATGGTCGAAAGAATATGTATTTGGCATTAAGAAAGCAGTAGCAATAAACTGAACGATCATATGCTAAGCTAACAGATCGGTCTTGTCCATCACATCATTCCCCTGATGGTGTGATCCCGTTATCAAGTGACAACTCATGTCCATGGTTATGAAACCTTAACCATCTTTGATCAAAGAGATAGTCTAGTGATGATTTGTTCTCTTACAGTACCTTGAAGTGGTGATTTGTTTTCTTATACTAACAGAGCTCATGAGATTTTCTGTTGAGTTTTATGTTGTGAAGTTTTCAAGTTTTGGGTAAAGATTTGATGGATTTTGGAATAAAGAGTGGCAAGTGCCTAAGCTTGGGGATGCCCAAGGCACCCCAAGGTAAAATTCAAGGACAACCAAAAGCCTAAGCTTGGGGATGCCCCGAAAGGCATCCCCTCTTTCGTCTTCATCTATCGGTAACTTTACTTGAGGCTATATTTTTATTCACCACATGATATGTGTTTTGCTTGGAGCGTCTTGCATAATTTGAGTCTTTGCTTTTTAGTTTACCACAATCATCCTTGATGTACACACCTTTTGGGGAGACACACATGAATTGGAATTTATTAGAATACTCTATGTTCTTCACTTATATCTTTTGAGCTAGATAATTTTGCTCTAGTGCTTCACTTATATCTTTAAGAGCATGGTGGTGGTTTTATTTTATAGAAATTATTGATCTCTCATGCTTCACTTATATTATTTTGAGAGTCTTTTAGAACAGCATGGCAATTTGTTTTGGCTATAAAACTAGTCATAATATGATAGGCATCCAAGATGGGTATAATAAAAACTATCATAAAAAGTGCATTGAATACTATGAGAAGTTTGATACTTGATAATTGTTTTGAGATATGAAGATGGTGATATTAGAGTCATGCTAGTTGAGTAGTTGTGAATTTGAGAAATACGTGTTCTAAAGTTTGTGATTCCCGTAGCATGCACGTATGGTGAACCGTTATGTGATGAAGTCGGAGCATGATTTATTTATTGATTGTCTTCCTTATGAGTGGCGGTCGGGGATGAGCGATGGTATTTTCCTACCAATCTATCCCCCTAGGAGCATGCGCGTAGTACTTTGTTTTGATAACTAATAGATTTTTGCAATAAGTATGTGAGTTCTTTATGACTAATGTTGAGTCCATGGATTATACGCACTCTCACCCTTCCACCATTGCTAGCCTCTCTAATACCGTGCACCTTTCGCCGGTATCATACACCCACCATATACCTTCCTCAAAACAGCCACCATACCTACCTATTATGGCGTTTCCATAGCCATTCCGAGATATATTGCCATGTAACTTACCACCGTTTCATTTGTTATGACACGTTTCATCATTGTCAAATTGCTTCGGATGATCATGTAGTTGACATTGTATTTGTGGAAAATCCACCTTTATAATTCTTTCATACATGTCACTCTTGATTCATTGCATATCCCGGTACACCGCCGGAGGCATTCACATGGAGTCATATTTTGTTCTAGTATCGAGTTGTAAGTAAATAAAAGTGTGATGATCATCATTATTAGAGCATTGTCCCATGTGAGGAAAGGATGATGGAGACTACGATTCCCCCACAAGTCGGGATGAGACTCCGGACAAAAAAATGAGAGAAAAAGAGACAAGGGACAGTGTTACTATCCTTTTACCACACTTGTAACATCCTAGATTTTCAATTTGGAATGTTATACATAGGTCATTCATGCATATCATATTTCTCTGCATTTCGTTTCACGAATCCTCAAAATTTGAAGCAACTCAAGGACCCACGGAGAGAGTTGGGAATTTCGTTATTTTCAAATTTGAGTTTTCTCAAATTTTGAAAAGAGGATCATTTGGTTTTAATTATTTTTCCTCTTCGAAAATATTTCTAATTAAAATATATGAGAGGAGATAATATGAATTCTCCAAAATAAATGAAATATTAGAGGGGAACTATTAAAATCAAATAATTAATTTTATTTGGATTTTTGTTGCTATTTTATTTGAATTACGAAAAATATGCGTTTTTCAAAATTGCATTAGAGGCCCAAATAAATGTTCACTTTGTCCGCAATATTATTAGAGGACCGTGAAAATTTATTTCAGGATTTTTGGACTCTGTTTAGTATTTCTTTTATTTGTTTTTCCATGTTAGGATTTATTTTAAAAAAAATCCGAACCGACCTAACGGGTCGTGTCCATCCAGGACACTACGCACGGAGGCCTTTAAAGCCCGCCCGAGACGGCCGCCCCAGCCCACCTAGCGCCGTCGCCGTGCCGCCGTCGCCGGATCCGCCGCCTGCCGCGCCGGATCTCGCCGAGCCACCGCCGTTGACCGTTGACCAGTCGGTTTTCTTCGGTTAACCCCGGTTTTCTTTTTTCTGAAAAAACCCTGGTCGGTTTTTTTAGATCGGTTTTGTTCAGTTTTTCTTCGGTTTAGTTTAATAGCGGACATTCGTTTGTGCGTTCGTTTTAACGAACGTTGTTCGTCAGTTAGCCGCAGACAACGAACGTTCGTTCGTTAGCTTGTTTGTCTCGTTTTAATGTTCCAGGGTTTTTCCGTGATTATTTTCGATCGCGATTCCTGCCCTAATCTTAGTTTTAGTTTATCTTTTCGCTCGTTTATCCAAATCGGGTGAAACAAGCGCCTAGATCTTCGTCTCGAAGCCCTCTTTCTGTTTAACCAACTTTAACAAGATTTTGGTACTGTAAAATTTGACTTTAGTCCAGATTAGTAAGCGGATCTTGTTTCTTTCGTAGTTTGAGTTTCGTTGCTCCGTTTGATTTGATTCTTTTTGCAAACTGGAGTTCTTCAGTTGAACTTTATGGTTAGATCTTCTTATTCAAAGTTTTCCCCTTGCATCTTTGCTTGATTGCTTATGTATGCTATTGTTTGTTTGAGATAGAATTCCCGGAGTGTGAAGCGTGCTACTACGAGTCTTTAGGATTTGCAGATCGTCAGCAAGGCAAGTAACACATTGATCATACTCTTTCATACCCAATTTTTATGCATTAGTTTCAACCCTCACACATTGCATGAGTAGGATCTCTTAACATGTGGGTCTGGGAAGTAGATGATGAGGTAGAACCTATTACCTGTCTATTATCAAACCCTTGGGAGTTACTTCTATGTTATGCTTATATTGCCATGTTATGCTCGTAGACGTGGTTTGGGTTTGAGAGTATCCATGACAGATGTGAGTTTGTTGATTAACGGTTCAACTTAAGGTGGCAACTTTAATACACATCTGGGTGGATTGTTTGTGGGCACCAGGGGTTATACCAGTGTTGTCCTAGGAGATCTCGGGGTTATACCGTGTTCCTATGGTCCGCCACCCAGGCTCAAAGGGATCATAAGATTATTCATGCTTGAAACTTCCGTGTGTAGCCAAAAGCTATTATGGGCTTTAGCATAGTTGAGTAGGTTGCATGACCTCTTCCAGTGGTAGACTAGCAGATGTAGGGGATGTAGGTTGGTACGGTCTACCCGGGGTTAGTGTTAATGCTTCTGAAAGACTGTGTCTCGGTCATCCGTTTCTCAAACACCATGTAGTGCGAGAAATCCAATGGAGGAGATCGAGTCTTTTGGGGAAACGTGCGCAAACCTCTGCATAGTGTACAAACTAATCAGGGTTAGCCGTGTCCCCGGTTATGGACATCTTGAGTATCTGCTTTTTGGATTATCCTATGGATCTCATCACTTTAAATTAATTTGTTCGGATGATAATTATTTCTAATCGGGATTGAGATGGGGGTACCATTCTCAATGTTGTTTCAACTACCATGATAGTTAATAAAATATATTCCTTTGTTGTAGGGAAATTTTTGCTTTTCGCAAAAACATTGTAACCATAGAGCCTCCACCAGCCATATGCATGTAGTGATAGCATTTATTTGTTCTCTGCTCTACTGTGTTACTATGCCAGCATATTCCATGTGCTGACCCGTTTTCAGGCTGCAACGTATCATGTTGTAGACTTTTCAGATGACGAGTAAGGTGCCATAGGTTGGTTGTCATGCACTTAGCTATGCTGTTGGAGTTGATGGACTCACTTCATCTTCCAAGTCTTTTGCTGTTATCTTATTTAAGATGGCCTTAAGCCATATTTATTGTAATAAGTTCTCTTTTGAGACATTCGATGTAATAAGTGTGTGATTGCTACTCCGTTATAAATCCTTCGAGTACTCTGTGTGTCAGCATTACCGATCCAGGGATGACACTGAAACACAGAGACTTGACAGTCTGAGGTAGGGTCGCTACAAGATGGTATCAGAGCACATGCTGAATGTAGGAAACAACCACTAAGATGAGCCATAGAACACTCTTCTCTACTCATTTCTGACTTCTCTCCACTTTCTACTCTTTAGGATGGCCGACTCAAGGAACAAATTTACATAGCCGGATGAAGACACCCCTTTTGGACGACACTTGAAGGAAGTCACTAGGTACCTGAACATCAGAATACCAAGCTTCACCGGGACCTACACCGCCACACTACCATAAGAGGAACGTTGGATGATTCGAGTTCAAGTTCCAGGAAGGACATTCACGCCAGTCACTGAGCCCATAGAGTTTTCTTTTGATGCACCAACCTGGAGTCTAGGAAAGAGCATGGCAGCCCACATCGCCGTGGGACGCATCGGCGAAGTTTACCACAAGGAGCTTAAGGACACTATCTACCAGATATGTGGGCGCCGAGATGAGCAATGGGAGATGATCAGCACCAGGAAGGACAGGTCCATTGTAGCATTCATCCAGGAGTTAAACCATCACATACGTCGCCGGGAGAACCAGATGTGAGCAAGCATGATTGATTTGAAGAAGGCGATGACCATGATCACAGAGCTACAAGAGGAACTCAAGTCTACATGCGATGGATATGAGGAGGAAATGACAATACTTGTGGAGATGAATGACGACCTGACAAGGAAGCTATGAGTTTTTATGGGAGACCTCATGCCAGGAGGAGAAGATGACGAACCCAAGGAGATTCGTTCTGAAGACTACATCATCATCGACGACACCGACTCCGACCCTGATGGTAGTGATGATGACTATGAAGACGAAGCTGGAGCGGATATCATGGAGTCTTCCACCGATCAAAATTTCTAGTAGACCACCATATGATCAGTAGTGTTCCCCCATGTATATAAAATAGTCTGAGCACTGTAACAATAGTTAGATCGATTGTATGCCCTTGCTTGATTGATTGATTGATTAATATGATATGATTGTGTTTGTCTCATGTGCATATGGGTAGTGCTTTCTCCTTAGACCTCATTCTATTCTAATCTCTTCCCTCTAAACCCATCAGATGCCTTCGAGACATGACCCCAGATTTGTCTTCCCACCGGAGCTCACTCAGTTGGTCCAGCAACAGAATGCCCTGATGCAGTTGTTAGTTCAGAACCAAGGCAACAACAACAACAATAACAGCAACCCACCGCCACCACCTCCAGTTGACAACTTAGTCCGTTTTCTGAGGTTACAGCTACCGGTGTTTTCCAGTAGCACTGAGCCCATAGTTGCGGATGACTGGCTACGCATGATTGGAAGGGAGTTAACCACTGCCGGTTGCACAGATGCTGAGAAGGTGCATTTTGCCGCACACCAATTGGATGGACCTGCAGCCGCATGGTGGGAGAATTACACAGCCACTTTTCCTATAGCAAATGTCACTTGGGAGCAGTTTCAGCAAGCTTTCCGCACAACCCATGTCTCAACTGGAGCTATGAGCATGAAGAAGCATGAGTTTCGCAACTTACGCTAGGGGAATCGTACTATAGCTCAGTACGTGGATGAGTTTAGTAAGTTATCTCGCTATGCCCCAGATGATGTGGCCACGAATGCCGTGAAGCAGGAGAAGTTTATGGAAGGGATGAATGATGAGATGAGCATGCAGTTAATGGTGGCAACATTCAACAACTACCAGGAGTTGGTAGATAAGGCTCTTATGATCGAAGGGAAGCAGCAGCAGATTGAGAGCCGCAAGAGGAAGTATGGACAAGGGAAGTACAATACAGGAGCATCGTAGAAGCATCACTTTACCCCGAACTCGGGAGGATACACCCATAACAATGGAGGCCACACACACAATGGAGGAAGTTCTCATAACCACAGTGGCCCAAAGAGTGGAAATGGGAATGGAGCGAGCAGCAATCAGAACCGCTCTAACCCAGCAACACCTGCCAAGAAGGACCAGAGTCACATTACCTGTTTCAAGTGCGGGAAGACTGGGCACTATGCCAATGATTGTCCAGAGCTGAAGAATGGCAATGGTAATGGAAGCTCGGGGAAGAAGCCCAACCCTTTCAACAGGGGACAAGTGAACCACGTGAACATGGAGGAGGTTGAAGAGCAGCCGGATGCAGTGATCGGTAAGTTTTTGGTTAAGTCATTTACCGCTCTCATTCTTTTTGATACTGGTGCATCGCATTCATACATTTCAAGGGGATTTGTGGAAAAGTTTAAGTTACGCACCTTAGCCCTTAGGACACCCTTGCTAGTGAGCTCACCAGGTGCAGAGTATATGGCCAGCCGATGGTGCGACCAGTTACCCTTAACCATTGGCAGCCAAGTTTTCCCCTCAGACCTAATAATTTTGGAATCCCAAGGATTGGATGTGATACTGGGGATGGATTGTTATTAAAGTATGGAGGAAACATTAATTGCGCCAGTAGATCAATTATACTCACCACCCCGGAGGGAAAAAGGATTAAGTATGCATCCAGGCATACTCCTAAGATTACTCACTTAAATTCTCTCACAGGAGTTGTTTAGGAAGAAGTGCCTGTAGTGAAGGATTACCCAGATGTATTTCCAGAGAAATTACCAGGCATACCGCCAGATCGTGATATTGAGTGTTTCATAGAGTTGTTGCCAGGCATCGGACCGATATCGAAGAGACCATACCGGATGCCCGCGAATGATCTGGAGGAGATTAAGAAGCAGATCAAGGAGTTATTGGAGAAAGGTTACATTCGATGAAGTTCATCACCATGGGGAGCCCCAGTGCTCTTGGTTGAGAAGAAGGATAAGTCTCTGAGAATGGTTGTTGATTATCGGGCATTGAACGAAGTGACGATCAAGAACAAGTACCCACTGCCGATGATCAATGATTTGTTTGATCAGTTGCAAGGAGCTAAAGTGTTTTTGAAGATCGACCTGCGATCAGGATATCACCAGCTAAAAATCCGAGAACGGGATATACCTAAGACAACCTTCACCACAAGGTACTGGCTATATGAGTACACGGTTATGTCATTTGGATTGACTAATGCCCCTCCCTATTTCATGAGTATGATGAATAAGGTATTCATGGAGTTCTTGGATAAGTTTGTTGTGGTGTTTATTGATGATATTCTGGTATACTTGAAGAATGAAGAGGAGCACAAGGAGCATTTGCGTTTAGTTCTCGAGAAGCTCAGGGAACATCAGTTATATGCCAAGTTCAGCAAATCTGAGTTTTGGTTGAAGGAAGTTGGATTCCTTGGACATGTTATATCAGGAGAAGGTATAGCCGTAGACCCTACCAAGGTTAAGTCAGTCACTAAGTGGTTGGCACCCACCTTAGTGGGAGAGATCCACAGTTTTCTGGGACTCACGGTATATTATTGGAGATTCATTGAGAATTTCTCTAAGATTGCGAAGCCCATGACGGAGTTGTTGAAGAAGGACACCAAGTTCAAATGGACGGATGAATGTGAGGCAAGTTTTCTGGAGTTGAAGAAATGTTTGACTATGGCCCCAGTGCCGATTCTACCAGATATACGCAAGGATTTCCAAGTGTATTGCGACGCATCTCGCTTGGGACTTGGATGTGTACTTATGCAAGACAAAAGAGTTGTTTCGTATGCCTCACGACAACTTCGACCGCATGAGTTGAATTATGCCACGCATGATTTGGAGTTAGAAGCTGTAGTGCATGCACTCAAAACCTGGAGACACTTTCTTATGGGGAACCATTGTGATGTGTACACTGATCATAAGAGTTTGAAGTACATTTTCACACAGAAGGAGTTAAATCTCAAGCAAAGGAGATGGTTGGAGCTCATAAAGGATTACGATATGAAGTTGCACTATCACCCAGGCAAGGCCAATGTCGTAGTAGACGCTTTGAGCCGGAAGAGTTATGCCAATACCTTAGTAATAGGAGGTTTGCCAAAGCAATTAGCAGAAGATCCCAGGAAGCTTCGTTTGGAGATTGTTCCTAGAGGTTTTGTTGCAGCGATGGAAAGTTCAGTCGACATTATTGGGAAAGATTCGTGAAGCTCAGAAGGATGACAAGGAAATTGCTGAGATAAAGGAGAAGATGAGTGAAGGTAAGGCCAAAGGTTTTCGTGAGGATGAGCACGACACCTTGTGGTTTGAGGACCGTGTATATGTGCCCAATAATGCAGAGATCAGGAAGTTGATACTTCAGGAAGCTCATGACTTGACATACTCGATACACCCTGGAAACACCAAGATGTATTTGGATTTGAAGGAGCGTCTCTAGTGGACCGAAATGAAGAAGGATATTGCTGAGTATGTAGCCATATGTGATGTATGTCAGAGAGTGAAGGCAGAACATCAGAAGCCAGCAGGATTACTGCAGCCTATGCCGATACCCGAATGGAAGTGGGATAAGCTTGGCATGGATTTTATCACCGGATTACCCAGGACCTGATCGGGATATGATTCTATCTGGGTAGTAGTGGACCGCTTGACCAAAGTAGCTCACTTTATCCCAGTGAAAACCACTTATACAAGTGCGAAGTTGGCCAAGATATATGTGACCAGGATTGTATGTCTGCATGGAGTTCCGAGGACCATCCTATCAGATAGAGTACCACAGTTTACTTCAAAGTTTTGGCATTAGCTACACCAAACTTTGGGAACCAGGCTAGAGTTTAGTACAGCCTTTCATCCGCAGACAGATGGATGAAATCACGCTCGGACCGCTCCATGGACCGATACAAGACTGCATTGGATGGCTTCCACGGTCCGGGCAGCGCGGTCTGAATGGTTGTGAAAGATTTACGGATCGGTCCTGGAGATGCCGTAAGGCAGCGTAAGACTAATGTTACGAAGCAAATGGCTTAGCAGCTAAATAAAATCATTTAGCCAAGTAATGCCTGTGATTTCACTCCAATTCAGCACCAAAGGATACTCACAGCTAAATCTTAGCTTTCCCAACTAAAATAAAGACTCCTTCAGTCGGACCAAATTCTGGACGAGGTGTGTTCACAGTGCAACTACCATCCCATTGGTACAGGCGTGAACCGTCCATGAACTGTGCCTCCAGCCATCACACCCTGAGCCACATGCGTCAGATGTACATACATACTGTCACTGTATTAGGGCAAGGCACCAATTTCCCCAGCTCGCATCCATTCGCATTAACTGCTGCTACACAGTTCATCAAGCTGCTACTTGTGTTCTAGATAATATGAGCACATGCCCGTACGAGCCATATCATTGCTCTCGGAATGAGAGCCTCTACCTCCACCTTATATACACAGTGGGTGCTACGGTTTTACAAAGAGGGAGACATGATGTAGGGCGCCGCCAGCTTGGCTTCGGGTTCAAGATGATCTTCTGGCACCTGTCTATTCCTCGGGGCTCCTTCCCGTCATGAGGCGCATGTTGGGCCTTCTGGGCCCTAGGCATGCATGCTGTCGGGCTTCCTGTATACAACCACCCTCGGTGTACTACACAGTCGGGAGCCCCTGAGCATGCCAGAGGCCGTTGCTACCTCTTGAGCATGCGTTGGTTTTCCCTTGAAGAGGAAAGGGTGATGCAGCAAAGTAGCATAAGTATTTCCCTCAGTTTTTGAGAACCAAGGTATCAATCCAGTAAGAGGTAACACGCAAGTCGCCTAGTACCTGCACAAACAAACAAGAACCTCGCAACCAACGCGATAAAGGGGATGTCAATCCCTTCAGGGTCACTTACGAGAGTGAGATCTGATAGAGATAATAAGATAAATATTTTTGGTATTTTTATGGTATAGATTGGAAAATAAAGATTGCAAAATAAACAACGATAGAAATAGCAAGTAGATATGAAAATAATATGATGGAAGATAGACCCGGGGCCATAGGTTCCACTAGTGGCTTCTCTCAAGATAGCAAATTCTACGGTGGGTGAACAAATTACCGTCGAGCAATTGATAGAAAAGCGCATAGTTATGAGAATATCTAGGCATGATCATGTATATAGGCATCACGTCCGTGACAAGTAGACCGAAACGATTCTGCATCTACTACTATTACTCCACACATCGACCACTATCCAGCATGCATCTAGAATATTAAGTTCATAAGAACAGAGTAACGCATTAGGCAAGATGACATGATGTAGAGGGATAAACTTAAGCAATATGATATAAACCCCATCTTTTTATCCTTGATGGCAACAATACAATACGTGCCTTGCTGCCCCTGCTGTCACTGGGAAAGGACACCGCAAGATTGATGTAACATCCCAAATTTTCAATTTGGAATGTTATACATTAGATCATCTATGCATATCATATTTTATTTTGCATTTTGGTTGATCCTAGAAATCCTAAGCAACTCAAGGACCCACGGAGAGAGTTGGGGGTTTCATTATTTTCATATTTGAGTTTTCTCAAATTTTGAGAATAGGATCATTTGATTTTATTTATTTTATCATCAATTATTTCTATTACAAAAATATGAGAGAGGGAATAAAATGACTTCCCCAAAATAAAGAAATATTGAGGACCAAATAATAAAATCAAATAAGATTTATTTGAATTTAGGAAAAATGTGTGTTTTTCAAAATTGCATTTAGGTCCCAAATAAATGTGAACCTTGTGTAGCTTGATTTTAGAAGCCTGTGAAAATTTATTTCGGAATTTTTGGAGTCCGTTTAGTATTTCTTTTTATTTTTTCTTCTGTGCGTTAAAAAAACGAACCAACCTACGGGCCGTGTCCGGCTAGGACTCCGGCCCGAGGTGGCTTTATAAGTCGGGCCAGCCCCGGGGGAACCCTAGCCCCGAGCCGCCCGACCCCGCCGCTGCCGCCTGCGCGCCGCCGCCGCCCCGAACGCGCCGCCGCCGCCGCCCGCCGTCGCCGCCGGAGCCGCCTCCCCGCCCGCACGCTCGCCGAGGTTCGCCGCCGCCTCGAAATCTGTGCCCGTTTTTTTTAGAAAACCGATCGGTTTTCCATCGGTTTCTTCGTCGGTTTTTTTAGATTCGGTTTTTTTTAAATAGATCGGTTTTTCCGGTTTATTTAAATAGCGAGCGTTCGTCCGTTCGCTCGTTCTAGCGAACGTTCGTCATTTTTCTTTTTCTCGGATTAGGTCCGCGATTTTTCTGATCGCGATTCCTGATCCGATTTTCATTTTAGTATAACTTTTCGCTCATTTATCGGAATCAGGCGATTCAAGCGCCTGGAGTTTCGTCTCGAAACCCTCTATCCGTTTAACCAACTTAAACAAGATTTTTCTACTGTAAAATTTGCCCTTGATCCAGATTAGTAGAACGAAGTTGTTTTCTTTTGCCGTTTGACTTTCGTTGCTTCGTTCGATTTGATTATTTTTGCCAACTGGAGTTCTTAAGTTGAACCTTCTGGTTAGATCTCTTATTTGAGTTTTACCCATGCATTAGATGAGTACTTATTGTATGCTTGTTTGTTTGTCTGCGATAGAATACCCGGAGTTCGCCGCTTGTTACTTCGAATCGTTAGGTTTCCCGGATCATCAGCAAGGCAAGTAACACTTTGATCATACCTTTCCTACTACCCAGTTTTATTGCATTAGATCAATCCTCACACATTGCATGATTAGGATCTAATTAAATTGTGGGATGGGAAGTAGTTGAGGTAGTACCTATTACCTGTTTATTATCAAACCTTTGGGAGTTACTTCTACGTTTGCTTATTATGCCATGCTATGCTAGTAGACGTGGATTGGGTGAGTGATATCCATGACAGATGTGAGTTTGGTTAATTAATGGTTTATCTAAGGTGGCAACTTAAACACACATCTGGGTGGATTGAGGCACCTGGGTATTCCAGGACTTGCCTGTTTTCTTTTGGACCGCCACCCAGGCTCAAAGGGATCATGAGATTATTCATGCTAGAAACTTCCGTGTGCAGCCACAAGCTATTATGGGCTCTAGCATAGTTGACTAAGTCGTGCGAACTCTTACAGTGGTAGACTAGCAGATGTAGGGGATGTAGGTGGTACGGTCTACCCGATCGTAAGGTGCTAGCGCTTCTGAAAGACTATGTCTCGGTCATCCGTCTTCTCAAACACCTTGTAGTGCGAGAAACCAAACGGAGGCGATCGAGTCTTGTGGGGAAAAGTGCGCAAACCTCTGCAGAGTGTAATAAACTAATCATGATTAGCCGTGTCCCCGGTTATGGACATCTTGAGTATCTAGTACCTGGATTATCATGTGAATCTCAACATGTTACTCTAAATTAATTTTGTTGGGTTTTGTTTAATGATGATGCTTAATTGGGATTGAGAATGCTGTCAACCATTCTCAATGTTTAACAACTACCATGATAGTTAAATAAATTTATTCCTTTGAAGTAGGGAAAAATTGGCTTTACGCAAAACTGTAACCATAGAGCTTTCCACCAGCCAAATATGCATATAGTATAGCTGTTTCATTCCATTACTCTCTATGTGTTACCTTGCCAGCATATTCCATGTGCTGACCCGTTTCGGGCTGCAACGTTAATGTTGCAGACTTTTCAGACGACGATTAAGGAGTTTTTAGGTCGTGGTTCTATACTCAGTGATGCCGTTGGAGTTGATGGACTCACTTATCTTCCAAGCCTTCCGCTGTTATCGTATTTAGATGGCCTTAAGCCATATTTATTGTAATAAGTTCTCTTTTGAGACACTCGATGTAATAAGTGTGTGATTGCTACTCTGTTATAAATCCTCCGAGTACTGTGTGGTGTCAGCATTACTGATCCAGGGATGACACCGGAGCACAGAGATCAGACTGTTTGAGGTCTGGTCGCTACAGAGATGGTATCAGAGCACACGCTGACTGTAGGACACGACCACTAAGCTAAAAGACCTAGATCACTTTTCACTCTCTTCTCTTCTGACTTCTCATCTTTTCTACTCTTTAGGATGGCGGATGCAAGGAACAAGTTCACGCAACCGGATGAAGATACACCCTTTGGACGTCACTTGAAGGAAGTCACTAGATACCTGAATATAGGAGTACCAAGCTTCACCGGAACCTACAACGCCACTTTACCTGAAGAAGAGCGCTGGATGATTCAAGTTCAAGTTCCAGGAAGGACGTTCATGCCAGTCACTGAGCCCATAGAGTTTTCTTTTGATGCACCAACTTGGAGTCTAGGAAAGAGCATGGCAGCTCACATCGCCATGGGACGCATTGGAGAAGTCTACCGCAAGGATCTCAAGGATACTATCTACCAGATTTGTGGGCGCCGAGATGAGCACTGGGAGATGATCAGCACCAGGAAGGATAGATCAATCGCAGCTTTTATCCAGGAGTTAAACCAGCACATTCGACGACAGGAGAACCAGATGTGTGCCGACATGATAGATCTGAAGAAGGCTAAGACTAGAATCAAGGAACTGGAGGAAGAACTCAAGGCTACACGTGAAGATTATGAAGAGGAAATTGAAGTATTGGTGGAGAAGAATGACGACCTGATCAAGAAGATTGGAATATTTATGGGAGGCCCTACACCAGTGGAGGAAGACGAAGAACCCAAGGAGATTAGCCCGGAAGACTACATCATCATCGACGACACCGACTCGGATCCAGATAGTAGCGATGATGACTATGTTGATGAAGCTGGAGCTGATATCATGGAGTCTGCAACCGAAGAATATTTCTAGTAGACCACCTCATCAATAGTAGTAATCCACCATGTAAATATAGTAGTCCGAGCACTTTTGCGATAGATAGATCGATTGTATGCCCGTGTTTGATTGAATGAAGTGAATTGTTTGTTTTTGCCTCATGTGCATATGGGTAGTGTTTTCTCTTTAGACCCCCTCTATTCTTACATCTCATCTTTTCTAAACCCTCAGATGCCTCCGAGACGTGACCCCGGATTTTCCTTTCCATCGGAGCTCACCCAGTTGATCCAGCAGCAGAAAACATTGATGTAGTTGCTAGTCCAGAATCAGAATCAGGGGAACAACAACAACCCACCACCACCACCACCTGTTGACCACTTAGCCCGTTTTCTTAGGCTGAATCCACCGGTGTTTTCTAGTAGCACCGAGCCGATAGTAGCAGATGATTGGCTCCGCAAGACAGCTAGGGAGTTGACCACAGCAGGATGCACAGATGCGGAGAAGGTGAAGTTTGCCGCACATCAGCTTGAATGACCCGCAGCATCATGGTGGGAGAATTTCACAGCCACTTTCCCTGTCGACACTGTCACATGGGACCAGTTTCAGCAGGCTTTTCGTACTGCCCATGTTTCAGCAGGAGCTATGGCCATGAAGAAGCGTGAGTTTCGCAACTTGCGCCAAGGAGGACGGACAGTTGGCCAGTATGTGGAGGACTTTAGTAAGTTAGCACGTTATGCACCAGATGACGTCGCTACGGATGCAGCTAAGCAGGAGAAGTTTCTGGAAGGACTGAATGATGAGTTGAGCATGCAGTTGATGGTAGCCACCTTCAACAACTACCAGGAGTTGGTAGATCGTGCTCTTATGATTGAAGGGAAGCAGCAGCAAATTGAGAATCGCAAGAGGAAGTATGGACAAGGAAAGTACACTTCAGGAGCTCAGCAGAAGCCACGTTTTACCCCTAGACCGGGAGGACATTTTCAGCATACCCATGGAGGAGGTAGCTCGCACAATCACAATGGCACCAAGAATGGTAATGGCAATGGAGGAAGCAACGGCCAGAATCGCACCAACCCATCAACCCCAGCCAAGAAGGACCTGAGCCAAGTCACTTGCTTTAAGTGTCAGAAGACCGGACACTATGCCAATGAATGTCCTGAAGGCCAAAATGGCAATGGAAGTTCTGGGAAGAAGCCGAACCCTTTCAACAGGGGACAGGTGAACCACGTTAGCGTGGAGGAGGTTGAAGCTCAGCCCGATGCAGTAATAGGTAAGTTTTTGGTTAAGTCATTTACTGCACTCGTTCTTTTTGATACTGGTGCATCGCATTCATATATCTCAAGGGGATTTGTGGATAAGTATAACCTATCAACCCAAGCCCTTAGGTCACCCATGTTAGTAACCTCGCCTGGAGCAGAATATATGGCTAGTCTATGGTGTGATCGGTTACCATTAAGGATTGGTAACTATGTTTTCCCTCAGACCTAATAGTATTGGAATCCCAAGGATTGGATGTGATATTAGGCATGAATTGGTTATCAAAGTATGAAGGGAATATTGAATGTGCTAGTAAGTCAATTTTGCTTACCACCCCAGAAGGGAGAAGGATCAAGTATGTATCCCGGCATGTGCCAAAGAGGACTCAAGTAAATTGCCTAACAGGAGTTGTGCAGGAGGAAGTACCAGTGGTAAGGGATTTCCCTGAAGTATTTCCAGAGGAGTTGCCAGGCATGCCACCGAATAGAGATATTGAGTTTTTGATTGAGCTATTGCCATGCACAGGGCCAATATCAAAGAGACCATATAGGATGTCAGCAAAGGATTTGGTGGAAATTAAGAAGCAGATTAAGGAGTTACTGGATAAGGGATATATTTGCCCAAGTTCTTCACCTTGGGGATCGCCAGTACTTCTAGTGGAGAAGAAGGATGGATCGTTAAGGATAGTTGTTGATTATCGAGGATTGAATGAAGTAATGATCAAGAACAAGTACCCACTACCGATGATCAATGATCTGTTCGATTGATTGCAAGGAGCTAAGGTATTTTCCAAGATCGATCTGCGATCAGGATACCACCAGTTGAAGATTCGAGAACAGGATATTCCGAAGACAGCTTTTACCATCAGGTATGGGCTCTACGAGTATACCGTTATGTCATTTGGTCTGACTAACGCACCTGCCTATTTTATGAACATGATGAATAAAGTGTTTATGGAGTTTTTGGATAAGTTCGTCGTGGTGTTCATTGATGATATCCTGGTTTACTCAAAGAATGAAGAGGAACATAAGGAACATTTGCGTTTGGTACTTGGAAAGCTCAGAGAACATCAATTATATGCCAAGTTCAGCAAATGTGAGTTTTGGTTGAAGGAAGTAGGATTCCTCGGACACGTTATATCTGGAGAAGGTATAGCAGTTGATACCACTAAAGTTGGTACCGTGACCAAGTGGGAAGCACCAACTACAGTGGGAGAGATCCAGAGTTTTCTTGGACTCGCAGGGTACTACCGGAGATTTATTGAGAATTTCTCAAAGATTGTGAAGCCTATGACTGAGTTGTTAAATAAAGATACCAAGTTCATATGGATGGAGGAATGTGAGGCTAGTTTCCAAGAGTTGAAGAAACATTTGGTTACCTCACCAGTGTTGATTTTGCCAGACCAGACCAAAGATTATGAGGTGTATTGCGATGCTTCACATCGAGGACTTGGAGCAGTGCTTATGCAAGAAGGGAGAGTTGTTTCATATGCCTCAAGACAGCTTAAGCCTCATGAGTTGAATTATGCCACGCATGATTTGGAGTTAGCAGCCGTAGTGCATGCTTTGAAAACATGGAGGCATTTCCTCATTGGAAACCATTGTGAGGTGTACACGAATCATAAGAGTTTTAAGTACATTTTCACACAGAAGGAGTTGAATCTCAGGCAAAGGAGATGGTTGGAGCTCATCAAGGATTATGATATGAGATTGCAATACCATCCCGGAAAGGCTAATGTAGTAGCTGACGCCTTAAGCCATAAGATCCATGTCAATACGTTAATGACGGGAGAAATACCCAAGGAGTTAGCAGAAAATCTTAGTGAATTATGTTTGGAAATAGTTCCGAGAGGCTATGTAGCCGCATTGGAGATTCAGTCAACTTTGATGGATAGAATCAGAGAAGCTCAAAGGAATGACAAAGAGATTGCCGCTATTAAGGCGAAACTTAGTAAAGGAGAAGCTAAAGGATTTCGTGAGGATGAGCATGACACCCTATGGTTTGAAGACCGTGTTTACGTGCCCAATGACCCGGAGATCAGGAAGCTGATTTTGCAAGAGGCACACGATTCACCATATTCAATTCACCCAGGAAATACCAAGATGTATTTGGATTTGAAGGATATTTTCTGGTGGACCGGAATGAAGAAGGATATTGCGGAGTATGTAGCAGTTTGTGATGTATGTTAGAGAGTAAAGGCAGAGCATCAGAAGCCAGCAGGATTGTTACAACCATTGCCGATACCCGAATGGAAGTGGGATAAGCTAGGCATGGATTTTATCACAGGATTACCCAGGACTCGTTCAGGCTATGACTCAATTTGGGTTGTAGTTGATCGATTGACGAAAGTAGCTCATTTCATCCCGGTAAAGACCACTTACCATAGTGCTAAATTTTCAAAGATATATATGACCAGACTCATATGTTTGCATGGAGTTCCAAGGAGTATCGTATCAGATAGAGGAACCCAGTTTACCTCAAAGTTCTGGAAGCAGTTGCACGAAACTTTGGGTACCAGGCTAGAATTCAGTACAACTTTTCATCCATAGACAGATGGACAGACCGAGAGAGTTAATCAGATTTTGGAGGATATGCTGAGAGCTTGTGCGCTAGATTATGGATCTAGTTGGGACGACAATTTGCCATATGCAGAGTTCTCTTACAACAACGGTTACCAAACCAGTTTGAAGATGGCCCCTTTTGAAGCTTTGTACGGAAGGAGGTGCAGGACACCGTTGTCATGGGATGAAGTTGGAGACCGCCAGTTGTTTGGTCCTGACTTGATTAAAGAGTCTGAACAGAAGGTGAAGTTGATTCACGATAGGCTCAGGATAACCCAGTCCAGGCAGAAAAGTTATGCAGATTCTAAACGCAAGGAGACAGTTTATGAAGTCGGAGATAGAGCTTATCTTCGAGTATCTCCACTTCGGGGAACAAAGCGTTTTGGAGTTAAAGGGAAGTTAGCGCAACGATTTGTAGGACCATATCGAGTTTTGGAGCATATGGGAGAAGTGGCCTACAAGTTGGAATTGCCCGAAGGATTATCATGAGTTCATGATGTGTTCCATGTTTCCCAGTTAAAGAAGTGCCACGCGGAGATGGCTGACATACCTTTGAGAGACATAGTGCCATTGGAAACTATTCAGTTGGATAACAATTTGACCTATGAGGAGAAACCAGTTAAGATTCTCGAGTTTGCCAGTCGAGTCACTCGCAGCAAGGTTATCAAGTTTTGCAAGGTTCAGTGGAGCCACCACACGGAGGATGAAGCCACCTGGGAACGAGAGGAAGATTTGCTCAAGGACCACCCTCACCTATTTTCTAGCCAACCTGAATCTCGAGGGCGAGATTCATCTTAAGGGGGGTAGGTTTGTAACATCCCAAATTTTCAATTTGGAATGTTATACATTAGATCATCTATGCATATCATATTTTATTTTGCATTTTGGTTGATCCTAGAAATCCTAAGCAACTCAAGGACCCACGGAGAGAGTTGGGGGTTTCGTTATTTTCATATTTGAATTTTCTCAAATTTTGAGAATAGGATCATTTGATTTTATTTATTTTATCATCAATTATTTCTATTACAAAAATATGAGAGAGGGAATAAAATGACTTTCCCAAAATAAAGAAATATTGAGGATCAAATAATAAAATCAAATAAGATTTTATTTCGGAGTTTTTCAGTGTTTTATTTGAATTTAGGAAAAATGTGTGTTTTTCAAAATTGCATTTAGGTCCCAAATAAATGTTCACCTTGTGCGGCTTGATTTTAGAAGCCCGTGAAAATTTATTTTGGAATTTTTGGAGTCCGTTTAGTATTTCCTTTCATTTTTTCTTTTGCACGTTAAAAAAATGAACCGACCTACGGGCCGTGTCCGGCTAGGCCTCCGGCCCGAGGTGGCTTTATAAGCCGGCCCAGCCCCGGGGGAACCCTAGCCCCGAGCCGCCCCAGCCGCCCGACCCCGCCGCCGCCTGCCCCACCGCCGCCGCCCCGCACGCGCCGCCCCCGCCGCCCGCCGTCGCCGCCCACGCGCCGCCCCGCCGGAGCCGCCGCCCCGCCCAAACGCTCGCCGAGGTTCGCCGCCGCCTCGAAATCCGTGCCTAGTTTTTTTTAGAAAACCGATCGGTTTTCCATCGGTTTCTTTGTCGTTTTTTTCAGATTCGGTTTTTTTAAATAGATCGGGTTTTCCGGTTTATTTAAATAGCGAGCGTTCGTCCGTTCGTTCGTTCTAGCGAACGTTCGTCGTTTTTCTTTTTCTCGGATTAAGTCCGCGATTTTTCTGATCGCGATTCCTGATCCGATTTTCGTTTTAGTATAACTTTTCGCTCGTTTATCAGAATCAGGCGATTCAAGCGCCTGGAGTTTCGTCTTGAAACCCTCTATCTGTTTAACCAACTTAAACAAGAGTTTGCTACTGTAAAATTTGCCCTAGATCCATATTAGTAGAACGAAGTTGTTTTCCTTCGCCGTTTGACTTTCGTTGCTTCGTTCGATTTGATTCTTTTTGCCAGCCGGAGTTCTTAAGTTGAACCTTCTGGTTAGATCTCTTATTTGAGTTTTACCCGTGCATTATATGAGTACTTATTGTATGCTTGTTTGTTTGTCTGTGATAGAATACCCGGAGTTCGCCGCTTGTTACTTCGAATCGTTAGGTTTCCCGGATCATCAGCAAGGCAAGTAACACTTTGATCATACCTTTCCTACTACCCAGTTTTATTGCATTAGATCAATCCTCACACATTGCATGATTAGGATCTAATTAAATTGTGGGATGGGAGTAGTTGAGGTAGTACCTATACCTGTTTATTATCAAACCTTTGGGAGTTACTTCTACGTTTGCTTATTATGCCATGCTATGCTAGTAGACGTGGATTGGGTGAGTGATATCCATGACAAATGTGAGTTTGGTTAATTAATGGTTTATCTAAGGTGGCAACTTAAACACAGATCTGCGTGGATTGAGGCACCTGGGTATTCCAGGACTTGCCAGTTTTCTTTTGGACTGCCACCCAGGCTCAAAGGGATCATGAGATTATTCATGCTAGAAACTTCCGTGTGTAGCCACAAGCTATTATGGGCTCTAGCATAGTTGACTAAGTCGTGTGAACTCTTACAGTGGTAGACTAGCAGATGTAGGGGATGTAGGTGGTACGGTCTACCCGATCATAAGGTGCTAGCGCTTCTGAAAGACTATGTCTCGGCCATCCGTCTTCTCAAACACCTTGTAGTGCGAGAAACCAAACGGAGGCGATCGAGTCTTGTGGGGAAAAGTGCGCAAACCTTTGCAGAGTGTAATAAACTAATCATGATTAGCCATGTCCCCGGTTATGGACATCTTGAGTATCTAGTACCTGGATTATCGTGTGAATCTCAACATGTTACTCTAAATTAATTTTGTTGGGTTTTGTTTAATGATGATGCTTAATTGGGATTGAGAATGTTGTCAACCATTCTCAATGTTTAACAACTACCATGATAGTTAAATTAATGTATTCCTTTGAAGTAGGGAAAAATTGGCTTTATGCAAAACTGTAACCATAGAGCTTTCCACTAGCCAAATATGCATATAGTATAGCTGTTTCATTCCGTTACTCTCTATGTGTTACCTTGCCAGCATATTCCATGTGTTGACCCGTTTCGGGCTGCAACGTTAATGTTGCAAACTTTTCAGATGACGATTAAGGAGTTTTTAGGTCATGGTTCTATACTCAGTGATGCCGTTGGAGTTGACGGACTCACTTATCTTCCAAGCCTTCCGCTGTTATCATATTTAGATGGCCTTAAGCCATATTTATTGTAATAAGTTCTCTTTTGAGAGACTCGATGTAATAAGTGTGTGATTGCTACTCTGTTATAAATCCGCCGAGTACTGTGTGGTGTCAGCATTACTGATCCAGGGATGACACCGGAGCACAGAGATCAGACTGTTTGAGGTCTGGTCGCTACAATTGAACACAAAGCTAAGCACTTCTCCCATTGCAATCAAGATCAATCTAGTAGGCTAAACCAAACTGATAATTCGAAGAGACTTGCACAGATATTAAATCATGCATAAAAGATTTCAGAGAAGAATCATATATTGTTCGTAGATAATCTTGATCATAAACCCACAATTCATCGGATCTCGACAAACACACCACAAAAATAATTACATCGAATATGACGAGGACATGACTACCTTGGATACGACCAAAAATATTGCATACATGTATATTTGTGAGGTGATTTCTAATGCAAACTTTGCAATAATTTATTTATGCCATCCAGGACAAAAATACTTCACAAACTTTTTTGTCATGCTAATTGCAGGTGTATGGGACATTTGTACAATCCACATATGAAGATAAGGGAAAAAGAGAAGTTTAGGTGCTGTTCAATAAGTCCTTTCACGTCACTTTTGGGCCAAGAGAAGATAGAGTCCAAGTCTCTCACGTTTTGGATTCAGATTCGGACTGCACAGACATACCTGACTCAAAACGCCAACAACTTTCTCATACAGACTCTGAACTAGGTGATTCTTTTTTTGTTGGAAAGTAGATTTCTTGCTATTTCCAACAAAATTGGATTCACCTTCAAATTCTTCCAGAGCATTGAGTTATGGATGAAACAATCTGATATTGCAGCAGAATCCGAGTCAAACTACAAGCCCAAAGGTGTTGCATCACGTCCACTTGGGCCCATGAGCCTTGTACGACCTAGGGTTAGTTTTAGGCTGCCTTGGGACGTCCTCTCACCTCCTTGGCCGCCACCCCTTGCTCCTATATATGTAGATCCATCTAGTAGCTTTTTCCTTGGGATTTTTTAGTTAAAAGTTAGCCAATGCAACTTCGTGTACTTCGTTTGTGTCCAACGACCAGACCAAGACCGCTTCCGGATCCCCACCATTATCAATACTTCATATATATTCACAATATTCATATTGCTTTATTATATTCTTGCTCGTTCTTCGATTGCTTGCAGGAATAGACCTTCGTGGTCAGGATGATCGTGCTTCTGGCATCGTCAGTAACCTCAGAAGATTGGTTTAGCGATTGATAAGGCGCAACATCGTGCACGTTTGTAGTCGGATTGTCAAAGTCGACTCCACCAAATCGATAGTTATCATCTCATCAGAAGACCAGGACACCCTCACCTCTATCAGAATAGGTCTTCAAGAGAATCGAGGAGAACTTTGTATTGAGACCAAAAGAGAGAGAAGAAGCCATCTAGCTAATAACTATGGACCCGAAGGTCTGTGGTAAACTACTCACACATCATCGGAGAGGCTATGGTGTTGATGTAGAAGCCCTCCGTGATCGATTCCCCCTCCGGCGGAGTGCTGGAAAAGGCCTCAATATGGGATCTCACGGGTACAGAAGGTTGCGGCAGTGGAAATAGGGTTTCGTGGTGCTCCTGGATGTTTTCGTGGTATATGGGTATATATAGGAGGAAGAAGTAGGTCGGTGGAGCAGCGAGGGGCCCACAAGGGTGGGGGGCGCTCCCTCCTGCCTCGTGGCCTCCTCGCCTCTTTCTTGACGTCCACTCCAAGTCTCCTGGACCATGTTTATTCCAAAAATAACTCTCCCGAAGGTTTCATTCCGTTTGGTATTTCTTTTCTGCGAAACACTGAAATAGGCAAAAAAAAACAGCAATTTGCACTAGGCCTTCAGTTAATAGGCTAGTCCCAAAATAATATAAAAAGGTATATTAAATCCCATTAAACATCCAAAATAGATAATAATAGCATGGAACAGTAAAAAATTATAGATACGTTGGAGACGTATCAAGCATCCCCAAGCTTAATTCCTGCTCGTCCTCGAGTAGGTAAATGATAAAAATAGAACTTTTGATGTGGAATGCTACTTAGCATAATTCTCAATGTAATTTTCTATGTTGTGGCATAATGTTCAGATTCGAAAGATTCAAGACAAAAGTTTAATAATGACATAAAAATAATAATACTTCAAGCATATTAACAAAGCAATCGTGTCTTCTCAAAATAACATGGCTAAAGAAAGTTATCCCTACAAAATCATATAGTCTAGCTATGCTCTATCTTCACCACACAAAGTATTTAATCATGCACAACCCCGATGACAAGCCAAGCAATTGTTTCATACTTTTGATGTTCTCAAACTTTTTCAATCTTCACGCAAAATATGAGCGTGAGCCATGGACATAGCACTATAGGAGGAATAGAATGGTGGTTGTGAAGAAAACAAAAAGGAGAAGATAGTCTCACATCAACTAGGCATATCAATGGGCTATGGAGATGCCCATCAATAGATATCAATGTGACTGAGTAGGGATTGCCATGCAATGGATGCACTAGAGCTATAACTGTATGAAAGCTCAACAAAAGAAACTAAGTGGGTGTGCATCCAACTCGCTTGCTCACGAAGACCTAGGGCATTTTGAGGAAGCCCATCATTGGAATATAAAAGCCAAATTCTATAATGTAAAATTCCCACTAGTATATGAAAGTGATAGCATAAGAGACTCTCTATCATGAAGATCATGGTGCTACTTTGAAGCACATGTGTGGTAAAAGGATAGTAACATTGTCCCTTCTCTCTTTTTCTCTCATTTTTTTTGTTCGGAGTCTCATCCCGACTTGTGGGGGAATCATAGTCTCCATCATCCTTTCCTCACATGGGACAATGCTCTAATTTATTTACTTACAACTCAAAAATTACAACTCGATTAAACATACCTCGTCCAGAATTTGGTCGGACTGAAGGAGTCTTTATTTTAGTTGGGAAAGCTAAGATTTAGCTATGAGTATCCTTTGGTGCTGAATTGGAGTGAAATCACATGCATTACTTGGCTAAATGATTTATTTAGCTGCTAAGCCATTTGCTTCGTAACATTAGTCTTACGTTGCCTTACGGCATCTCCAAGACCGACCTGTAAATCTTTCGCAACCATTCAGACCGCGCTGCCCAGACCGCGGAAGCCATCCAATGCAGTCTTGTATCGGTCTGTGGAGCGGTCGGAGCGTGATTTCTTCCGTAAATCAAAGACAAAAGTGGGGGAGGTTTGTGGGAGTCCAGACCGCTCCCAAGCCTGCTTCTAACCGCCCTGTCCCACCAGCCCCCCTCCCGTGCGCGCTCTCGCCCGATGCCAGCTGTTCGCATTCATGCCACTTTAGAGCACGTTGCTCCGCATTGAATATGGCTCAGGGCGAACGCGACCTCTCACTACCCAGTAGAAGATGGCTCAGGGCGCGTCAGCTGAGGGCGCAGCCCACTGCACGCCCAGCTGAACACGCCTCCTCGCCACATTCATACGCCCCCATTAACCCCGCGAGGAAGCTGAGAAACCTACTCTGTCCACATGTCCATTCAGGAGCTGGTCGGCATTAAACGTAACGCGGGCCGAGCTCCTCCTGTTCACCATCTATTTAAACGATGGCAGACGCCGTACAATAATCACACCCCTCCGCAGCTCCCCCCATCTCCTCCTTCACTTCCACCATTTCGATGACATTCGATGGGCAAGAAGAGCAGTTCTCCGGCATAAAAGCCGACATGGTGGCCCACTGAGCCCAACGAATACGAGCGAGGCAGCTCGTTGTGGCTCCATCTGCCTTCCCTAGGACGATGGAGCAAGTTGTCGCCCCAATCCTGCGCGCGGTTTAGCAACTCACCGCTCCAAGCCAGCTCGTGCAGGAGTGGCGAGTTGCTCCAGGCCAGCATGGAGGGGAGCACGGTGACATGAGGATGGACGACGTCGTGTCGTGCCGCCCCTCAAGTGCCTACGACCGCGCCATCTGACATTGACGCGCGCGTAGCCGCGCAATGCAGACAAAGAAAGAATGCAGGTGCGCGGAGGAGATAGACTAGTCGATGGCCAGCGCATCCCCGTCCATGTCCGCTAGCAACTTAGAGGGAAAGTAGAATATGGGAGGCCGCCGCCGTTTGGGTCCCGGGAAGGCCACCGCCTGCACGCCACCGACTTGTACAGCCGGTGACGTGTCCGGTTTCTTCTTTATCTTAGACCACCCTGGCATGGGCATCCATGGAAGCACCCTTCCCCTTCGGCTGAAGCACCCTCTTCACCACACTCCAATGAGTGGAGCAACCAAACATAGGGAAGATATGGGGGAAGAAGATACCTCCGGGAATCCCGACAGTCTGGTGATGAAGGGATCCGTGCAGCCGACCATAGACTAGTGTAGTGTATCCATGTCGTGGGAGTGGAGTTCGGCATGCCCGTATGTGCACATAGTTTGAACTTTTTAATTAAAATATTTCCTAAATGTAACTGTTTGCGTCCGGTTTGTATGAAATCCGTCATGTTTGTATGAAATCCGATCAAGTTTGCATGAAATCCGGCCGTGTTTGCACAAATTTCGTCCGATTGGTTTGAGTTGTTGTGAAAATGTATGTGCCTACCGTTGGATTGTTGCCTCCCACATCCGTGTCCGCAGACTGGTCTCCCCTATCCACGGACGGATGCGGGAGGTTTTTTGCGAGTTGCCGTTGGAGATGCCCTTATATAGCAGTAGTAAGTTCTACGTAGTCACCCCGCAAAAAAAGTTCTACGTACTCAACCGAACCATTTGCCAAGTACTCCCTACAATCCAATATAATTGGAAATATGAAAAGTTTAGGATAGATTAGGAAGGTGTTGAAATCTCCTTTCTACCCTTTGTTTTGGAAAAGTATCAAATGATACCACCCTTCACATGCTTTCGTGCTCCCAAGTTTGATAAATATTTAAAAACATCTTGAATTTTTTTTTGAATGTTCACATGACATGTGTCTACAAACCAAAGAAAGTTCAAATCCAAATTTGAAAGACACATCGGTAAACTTAAATGATAAATCCAAACATGAATAGTGCCACTTTTTACATTATTCATGTTTTACCTTTCTAACACAATTTATCTCAGTTTTGTCTTTTTTGTTGCTCTACGTATATTTTGAATTTGGATTTTGAATTTCGTAGAAGTTCTACGCACATGCCTTTTGAACATTCACAAAATCAGAATTTTTGGAACATTTTAGATGCGACTTTTAAAATTTTGGAAGCATGTGAAGAGTTGTATCACCTGACATTTACCCTTCGTTTTGCTGCTAGTAACCGAACATGCAACTAGAAAAAAGGTAACCAAAACATGGAGCATTGGAATGGAGGAAGACAGTGGACATGATAGGAAAAGATCGGCTAGCCACTAATAACTCAAAACCTGATGAAGAATGGAGGCACTCACCTCATGACGTCGTTTCACATGTGATGAATAGGGTTCGTGAGTGAGTATATAGCCAAGGGAGACATACATGCAGTGATAGTTTGGTGGCAATTGGACGAGGAAATGTTATGCGTTGTACATCACCGGTTATCTAACGGCAGCATGTGAAATCAATGCATTGCAGAGGTGGGTCTACAAATTGTTGCAATATGAAGAGAAAAAAGTACGGATCACAATACACTGAAGCACCCAAATCCCAACACATGGTAATGCTCCAGATAATAAGAGCAAATGGAAGTACGTCCCATATTAAATTTTCGTCACATTCCCACCTACTCTTGTAGAATAGACTCTTGGTAGCAGTATCGCACGAGGTATACCCACCATGAATAACAGTAGCAAGCAGGACATAGGGTATTACTCCTCACCGAAGGCCACGCCACTCGAAATGTTCTTTAGTAATGAATAGTAGTGTAATTTTTCATATGAAGTGCATGTAAAATTATTCATTACTACATGGTACTGGTTTATTGGTCCTCTTCGCAGTTTGTGCTAAAATTTAACCATAGATTTAATTGATAAAATGTTAATGCATGTCATCAAAATTATACCCTTGGATTCATATTTGAACCTAATTTTCAATGATATAATTTTTATGACATGCATTAATATTTTTTTAATAAAATTCATGGTTAAAAGTTGGCACAAAATACTAGGAGGTAGTAATAAGCCGTCTAATGTACACAGCTAATTTTGGGAGAGCGCCGAGGTGCCGCCTAGTGAAAGCAGCGCTCACGTGCATGCTTGCGTGGGCCGGCCCAATAGCATGAGGTCACGCCCCGCTCGCTCATCATTCGATCACAGATCGAAACGCTTTGTTCCATCGCTACATAGATTCAGTTGACCTCGTTGATCAGTTTTGTTGACCACGTTGACCATCTCTTTAAAAATCATCTCTTTAACAAAACTTCATCTATTTTTGGGAAAAGTTCATCTATTTGAAAAAAGTTCATCGATTTTGAAAAAAATTCACCGAATCTGAGAAAATTTCATCGAGTTTGAGAAAAAGTTCACCGAATTTGAGAAAAAGTTCATCAATTTGAAAAAAGTTCATCGAATTTGAGAAAAGTTCATCGATTTGAAAAAAGTTTATCAAATTTGAGAAAAAGTTCATCGAATATGAAAAAAGCTCATCAAATTTGGAAAAAGTTCATTAAATTTGAAAAAAAGTTTGTTCAATTTAAAAAAGTTCAATGTTTTTGAAAAAAGGTTCATTCAAATAGCATCAAGAAATAAAGTAAAAAAGGAATAGAAAACCGAACAAAACCGTCCCTAATAAAAAAGAAATAGAAAAAGATAGAATATAAAAAGGGGTAAGATGTTTTCATTGAGCACATAAGTTGAACGTAGTAGGTTGGTTAGTGCGTCGAGTATTGACCGGGAGGTTCCGAGTTTGAATCCTAGCGTGTGCGATATTTTTTGTTTTAAAGATAGAAAACAAGATAGAATGGGTCGGCCCAGCTACAATTCTTAGTGTACAGAGGGAGTGATGAGGACATCAATACCATTGCTACACCCACATCCCCTGATGCTATACATATTGGACCAATTACTAGAGCTCGCGCACGCCAATTGAATTATCAGGTACTTCCGTTTCTTGGTAACGATTCTAATGTTCATGAGAATATGATGCTGCCTAAATTGGATACATTTGTTTTGCTTACAAATGAAGGGCCTAGCTTGGACAAGAAAGATGAACCTTGGAGCAAGTTTAATCATGGAGATGATGGCATGCGCAAGGGGAACAAGAACGGAGTTACAAGTGATGATTCCAGGACTTTGAAGCCACCATAATGAGTGCATGAAGCCTTGGACGGGATATACAGATGCCACTTCATAAATTTCATCCAGAGGCTATTCTAGGTGCCGCGTCACCTTATTTTTGGGCCAGGCCCATGTAATTTCAAAATACTTGATTATAGGCAGTTTTTAGAGTCTGTATGTGTGGGGAATCAAGAGTTAGGGTTGGTTTCGAATCCCTCCTCCAAGGGCCACGAAATTCCCCCCTCTCTCCTCCATATATACAGCCCTTAGGGCATCGTTTAGACTTTGGGGGTTTTGTTTAGATTAAATGTTCGCCATAGCTGCAACTTCGCGTATTTCCTTTGTGTTCAACAACCAGACCAAGACGTCACAGAACCCCACCTTGATCAATAAAGCTTTCATCTTATATTCGCAATATCCAGATTGCAATATCAGTTTCTTGCTTGTTCTTCGTTTGTTCGCAGGAAACAGACCCTCATGGTCAGGTTGATCGTGCTCCGACGTGGTCAATAACCCCTCGGAAGTTGGTTTAGCGATTGCTAAGGCGCGACGGCTCACACATTCGTAGTCGGATCGTCAAGGTTGACTCCCACAGAAAACGATAGCCACCATCTCATCAAAACATCGGGACACCTTTGCCTCTATCAAGTGGTATCAGATTTCCAGGTTGCTCGATGAGATTTCACAGTTTTTCGTAGTTTAGATCGAGTCTGTTCTTCATACCTACAGTCCACGAAAAAGCCAAAAAAATTAGGGTTAGTTCATCATATCCGAACTAGTCTGAGCCTTTGCACAGTCTTTTCAGTATTTTGCTTTGTTGAATTTGCGGTTGCATCGTCGTGTCTAGTTGCTGGTCATAGAGTCTAGTCTTTTAGAATTTCGAGTTCTGGTCATAAGTTGTCACGCCGCCGCCGCACCATCATCACCGCCCCTGCCATCTACCACCACCGCATATCCGCCACCGATCCATCTCCATATATCATCACCAATCCGTATCCATATACCACCACCAATCTGTATCCATATACCACCACCGCTGCCATATCCTACCACCATATATCCACCACCAATCCGAGTTCCTTTCATATTAGGTTTGTTTTCGAGATCAGTCTAATTTCCGATTTGTGTTTCCTTATGTGAATAGGTTTCGAAAAAAAAGAGTCAGGGAGACCCCCGGGCAATTTTTAGGCCAAAATTTTCGCAGGAAAATTTTTTTTCCTATCTATTTTTGGGATTTTTTTAGTCTTTTGAGCCATGTGCCATCATAGTGATTTCTTGTCGCACTTTTTCATCGCCGCTGCCCTGATTTCTGAAAAAAGTGAAAAAAATTCCGTGCCCATCCTATCAGTTTGACTGGGGAAGAGTTTTGAGACACCCGCCATTATAGTGATTTTTTCGCAAAAAAAGAGCGCAAAAAGAAGAGGAGCGCCAAAAAAATAGAGCGAAAAAAATTCTAGTGTGTTTTTCCCTTGTTTACGTGCAGCGTCGTGATTTTGTTAGTGTTCTAGGCTCATGTCTCTAGCACGTTCTAGCCTAGGACCAGCACAGTACCGTCGTTGAGCGTTTATTCAACTTTGCATCTCTGAATTGATTATTGCTAACCCTTTTTGCTACCATATTATAAGCCTTCCTAGATCCACATACATCTACGTCGTGTGTTTGACTCTCCTTGGTAATCGCTCTATCCAAGCTTTGAGAGTTTTGACTACGATGGTTGCCGATCACCGCCTGCTGTTGGGTAAGAACTAGTAAGAATTTGAGATTTGCTTGATGGATTTGTGACACCCACCACCACCTCTTGTTAGTAGTCTATAGGATCATGTTCTTGTGTGTTTCTATTGTTGCTAACCATGGCAGGATCACAAGCCGACGAGACTGACTGGGAGAACATGACGAATAAGGAGTTGCATGATAAATTTCAGCAAATGATAAGTGTACAGGTGCAAGATGTGCTAATCAGATTTGAAGAGGCCATGGAGAAGATAGATGGCATGGAGAAGATGTTTGAAACAAAGCTCGATAACAAGTTTAATGAATTGCTCGCGCGTCTTCTGCCACCACCACCGGCTGCACCTAACGCACCTCTACTACTACTACAACAACAACAACAACAACAACAACAACAACAACAACAACAACAACAATGTCGCCTTCCAAATCAAGTGGGACGAACACAACGCGTTCCCATTGACCCTGGGAAAAATTTGGGTGCTATTGTTGATGCTTTTGTGGCTCCTGCTGCTACTGCAGAGGTGGAGGACCATTACGAGGATGAGGTTGATCAAAATCAGAACTACGTGCAACCACCAGCACCACCACCATCAGGTCGTCCTCAGGTATATCATCGCAACGATAGGGCTGCACCACCACCTGAGGTACGAGATCATGACCTTTTTCCTAAACTGAAGTTGAATATTCCACCATTTGAGGGCAGATGTGTTCTTGATATATATCTTACTTGGGAGTTAGAAACTTAACAATGTTTTACATGTTTACAATATCCCGAGGAGAGACGTGTTCCTGCTGCTGTTTGTGCTTTCACTAGTTTTGCATGTGTTTGGTGGTCTGAACATTGTAGATTATATCCTATTCCAGCTACTTGGGCTGCTTTGAAAACTGTTATGTGTACTCATTTGGTTCCACCATATTATCAACTTGAATTACTTCAAAAATTACAGCGTTTAAGACAATGAAATTTTTTTGTAGAAGAATATTATCAGGAATTACAAACTGGCATGATTAGATGTGGTATTGTTGAGGAGAATGAAGCTATGCTTTCACGTTTTATGGGTGGATTAAATAGAGATATTCATACCATTCTAGAGTATAAGGAGTATAATAATATCACCCGTTTATTCCATCTTACTTGTAAAGCTGAACATGAAGTGCAGGATCGACAGGCATTGGCGCGAACTAACTTTTCTGCAGGTTGATCTTCATCATGGACACCATGTGCATCCTCTACTTCCACTGCACCAGCACCTCCATCAGGTGCCACCTCCAGTCGTGATACAAGAAAGTAGGCACAACCACCACTATCTGCCAAGAGCACACCTGTCGGGCCTGCGCAGAGCTCTTCTTCTTCCATGTCATCAACAGGGCACACAAGTGATATTATTTGTCATCGTTGTAAGGGAAGAGGACATTTTGTGAGAGAATGCAAATCTCAGCGTGTGATGATTGCTACTGAGGATGGTGGGTATGAGTCCACTAGTGACTATGATGAGGAGACTTTGGCTCTTATTACACATGAAGAACACGGTGGAGATGATTCTGATCATGAGACGCAATACATGGCTGCTGAAGATGCTAACAGGTATGAATGTTTAGTTGATGAACGTGTTTTGAGTGTGCAGGTTACACAAGCTGAGCAAAATCAGAGGCACAATTTGTTCCATACAAAGGGAGTTGTGAAGGAATGTTCTGTTCGCGTCATCATAGATGGAGGGTGCTGCAACAACTTGGCTAGCATGGAGATGGTGGAGAAGCTATCTCTCACCACAAGACCACATCCACATCCTTACTACATCCAATGGTTCAACAACAGTGGCAAGGTTAAGGTAACACGTATTGTTCGTGTGCATTTTAGTATCTCTACATATGCTGATTATGTTGACTGTGATGTGGTACCCATGCAAGCATGTTCCTTATTACTTGGTAGACCATGGCAATTTGATAAAAATTATGTACACCATGGTGGAAATAATCAGTATACTCTTGTTCATCAGGATAGCCATATTACTTTGCTTCCTATGACTCCTAATTCCATTATGAAAGATGATATTAATTGAGTTAATAAAGCAAAATAGGAGAAAAATAAGAGTGAAAATCAGATTGTGGCAAAAGAATTTGAGCAACAAATGAAGCCTAATAATAAACCATCTAGTGTTGCTTTTGAAATTAAATTGAAAAGTGCATGTTTACTTGCCACAAAATCTGATATTGATGAACTAGATTTCAGCAAATCTGTTTGCTATGCTTTTGTGTGCAAAGAGGCATTATTTTCATTCGAGGACGTGCCTTCCTCTTTGCCCCCTGTTGTCACTCACATTTTGCAGGAGTTCGCTGGCGTCTTTACACAAGACGTGCCACCGGGATTACCACCTATTCGAGGGATTGAGCATCAAATTGACTTAATTCCCGGTGCATCGCTACCCAACCGTGCACCATACTGTACCAATCCAGAGGAGACAAAGGAGATTATGCGTCAAGTACAGGAGCTGCTCGACAAAGGTTATATACGTGAATCTCTTAGTCCTTGTGTTGTTCCTATTATACTAGTGCCTAAAAAGGATGGTACGTCGCGTATGTGTGTTGATTGTAGAGGCATTAATAATATTACTATTTGTTATCATCATCCTATTTCTAGGCTAGATGATATGCTTGATGAATTGAGTGGCTCTACAATATTCTCCAAAGTTGATTTGCGTAGTGGATACCATCAAATTCGTATGGAATTGGGAGATGAATGGAAAACAACATTTAAAACTAAGTTTGGATTATATGAGTGGTTAGTCATGCCTTTTGGGTTAACTAATGCACCTAGTACTTTCATGAGACTAATGAACAAAGTTTTACCTACTTTCATTGAACGATTTGTGGTAGTCTATTTTGATGATATACTGCTTTATAGCAAATCTTTGGAAGAACATTTGAAACATTTACGTGTTGTTTTTATTGCTTTATGGGATGCACGTTTGTTTGGTAACCTTGGGAAGTGCACCTTTTGCACTGACCGAGTATCTTTTCTTGGCTATGTTTTTACTCCACAGAGAATTGAAGTTAATAAATCCAAGATTGAAGCTATTGAGAGTTGGTCGCAGCCCAAAACGGTCACACAGGTGAGGAGTTTTCTTGGTCTCACTAGATTTTATAGGCGTTTTGTGAGATATTTCAGCACCATTGCTGCACCTCTCAATGAGCTTACAAATTAGGATGTGCCTTCTCTTTGGGGTACCGCATAGGAAGAAGCATTCACGGTATTGAAACATAAGATGACACATGCTCCTTTACTCCAACTTCTTGATTGTAATAAGACTTTTGAGCTTGAATGTGATGCTAGTGGAATTGGATTAGGAGGTGTATTATTACAATATGGCAAACATGTTGCATACTTTTGTGGAAAATTGAGTGGGCCTAGTCTGAATTATTCTACTTATGATAAAGAATTATATGATCTTGTTCGGACTTTAGAGACATGGCAACATTATTTATGGCCCAAAGAATTTGTTATACATTCTGATCATGAATCTTTGAAACATATTAAAAGTCAAGCTAAACTGAATCGTACACATGCTAAATGGGTTGAATTCATTGAGACTTTCCCTTATGTTATTAAAAACAAGAAGGGTAAAGAAAATGTTATTGCTGATGCATTGTCTCGTCGCTATACTATGCTTTCATAACTTGACTTCAAAATATTTGGTTTAGAGACCATCAAAGATCAATATGTGCATGATGCTGATTTTAAAGATGTAATGCAGAATTGTAAAGAAGGAAGAATGTGGAACAAGTTCGTCGTTAATGATGGATTTGTGTTTCGTGCTAACAAGTTATGCATTCCAGCTAGCTCCGTTCATCTTTTATTGTTGCAGAAGGCACGTGGAGGAGGACTAATGGGACACTTTGGCGTGAAGAAGACGGAGGACGTACTTGCTACCCATTTCTTTTGGCCAAAGATGAGACGGGATGTCGAGCGTTTTGTTGCTCGCTGCACTACATGTCAAAAAGCTAAGTCACGACTCAATCCTCATGGTTTATATATGCCTTTGCCTGTACCTAGTTTTCTTGGGAGGATATATCTATGGACTTTGTTTTACGTTTACGTCGAACAAAGAAGGGGAGGGATAGCATATTTGTTGTCATGGATAGGTTCTCGAAAATGGCACACTTTATACCATGTCATGATAGAGATGATGTTGTTAATGTTGCTGATTTGTTCTTTTGTGAAACTATTCGCTTGCATGGTGTGCCAAATACTATTATTTCAGATCATGATACTAAATTTCTTAGCCACTTTTGGAGATGTTTATGGGCTAAGTTGGGGACTAAACTTCTTTTTAGTACTACTTGTCACCCCTAAACTGATGGACAAACTGAAGTAGTCAATAGAACATTGTCTACTATGCTTAGGGTTGTTTTGAAGAATAATAAGAAAATGTGGGAAGAATGCTTGCCTCATATTGAATTTGCTTATAATCGGTCATTGCATTCTACTACTAAGATGTGCCCTTTTGAAATTGTGTATGGTTTCCTACCTCGTGCACCTATTGATTTTTTCCCTCTTCCATCTTCGGAGAAGGTTAATTTTGATGCTAAAGAACGTGCTAAGTTGATTTTAAAAATGCATGAGTTAACTAATGAAAACATTGAGCGTATGAATGCTAAATGTAAACTTGCTGGAGATAAGGGTAGAAAACATGTTGTGTTTGCACCAGGAGATCTTGTTTGGTTACATTTGCGTAAGGATAGATTTACTAATTTGCGCACATCAAAGCTAATGCCACGTGATGATGGTCCTTTTAAGGCGTTAGAGAAAATAAATGATAATGCATATAAACTTGAGCTGCCTGCAGATTTTGCGGTTAGTCCCACTTTTAACATTGCAGATTTGAAGCCTTATTTGGGTGAGGAAGATGAGCTTTCATCGAGGATGACTTCATTTCAAGAAGGGAAGAATGATGAGGATATCAATACCATTGTTACACCCACAGCCCCTGCTGCTATACATACTGGACCAATTACTAGAGCTCACGCACGCCAATTGAATTATTGGGTACTTTAATTTCTTGGTAACGATTCTAATGTTCATGAGAATATGATGCTTCCTAAATTGCATATATTTGTTGATGTAGGGTAGGAACCCCAATCGGCCGATATTTCACGAAAGGAGCGGATCTCGCGATGAACACGAAGAACACGAGGAGGGAAACGAGGGGAAAATCACAAGGGGAACACAAGAGAACACTCAAACCAATAAGTATGATCACACATGCGCTAGATCCATGAACACAAAGGAAGATACAAGATCCAAAGTCAACAACGGACGATACAAGAGGTAACTGGTCTTCTCTGTGAGGAGGTCTTGATGTTCTTCTCCGCGAGGAGGTCTTGAATCCAAAGGGATCTTCTCCGTAGAGGCCGCGGTCTCTCTCGTGGAGTAGATCCGATGTGGATGAGCAATGCTCTATCCCTAAAATGAGCTAAACCAATGCTAACCCTAACTAGGAGGAGTAGGGGGAGTATATATAGTCTAAGCCCACGAAGGGGTAAATAAGAGGGGGGACACATGGGCCGTTGGCCTGTAACATCCCAAAATTCTAAATTTTGGAATGTTATATTAAATAAATAGATTTGATTGTTATGTGATTGATTGACTGAAAATGAGTGCAATTCGAAACTTTTTGGAAGTTAAATGAGAGGGAATAAAAGGACTTTCCCAAACTTTCATTTTTCTTTTATGATCTCCGTGAATTCAAATACTTTTCAAATACAAAACCCTAGAGAGAAGATGACATGACTTCTTCCATTTATTTAAATGAAAAGGGTTTTGAAAAGATTTAAATTTTATTTGGAAATATTTTACAATTCAGAAACTTTAAGCAACTCAATGATTTTCATGAGAGAAGATAAAATGACTTCTTCAAAACAAATGAAATATGAGTTGGAAGTTTAAAATGATCTAATTGAAAGTCCTTTTGGAAATTATTTTCAATTTGGAGTATTTGGGTTTTATTCAAATTAATTTTCTCCAAAAATAAAATATATGGAAAATAGGGTAACATAATTTCCTAAAGTAGAAAATTGGAGAGAAATAAATTTGAAATCATTTTGGTATTTTAAAAATGATTTTTATGAGGTTTTATTACAACAATAGCACTATTTGCTTTATTTGAATTTTTGTGGATTTTATTTGAAGTTAGTTAATTGTTCAGGTTGTAGAAAATAGTTTTCTGAAAATTTTGATATATTATATGCCTATTTAATATATTTTTTTATTTTTTTTCTTATTTTTGTTTTTCTGGAGAAAAAGTTTATTTAAAAAAACCCGACTGGGTCGGCCCTGCTAGCCAGCCAGGCCCAGCCCAGCGCGTCGCCTCCCTCCCGTCCCCAACCGGGACTCCTCCCGAGTCCGCCGCCATGCTGCCATGGCTGCCATGCCGCCTTCGGCCTCTGATACGTCTGCAACGTATCTATAATTTTTGATTGCTCCATGCTATATTATCTACTGTTTTGGACTATGTTGGGCTTTATTTTCCACTTTTATTTTTGGGACTAACCTATTAACCGGAGGCCCAGCCTAGAATTGCTATTTTTTTTCCTATTTCAGTGTTCGGATAAACAGAATATAAAACAGAGTCCAAACAGAATAAAATCTTCGGAAACGTGATTTTCTCATCGAACGTGATCCAGAAGACTTGGACCCTACTGCAAGGGATCAAAGAGGTGGTCACGAGGGGGGGGGGCGCCCCCCTAGGGCGCGCCCCTGCCTCGTGGGCCCCTCGGTGCTCCACCGACATACTCCTTCCTCCTATATATACACACGTACCCCCAAACGATCATAACAGGAGCCAAAAACCTAATTCCACCGCCGCAACTTTCTGTATCCACGAGATCCCATCTTGGGCCTGTTCCGGAGCTCCGCCGAAAGAGGGCTGTCATCATGGAGGGCTTCTACATCATCCTAGCCCCTCCGATGAAGTGTGAGTAGTTTACCTCAGACCTTCGGGTCCATAGTTAGTAGCTAGATGGCTTCTTCTCTCTCTTTGAATCTCAATACAAAGTTCTCCCATCTCTTGTGGAGATCTATTCGATGTAATCTTCTTTTTGTGGTGTGTTTGTTGAGACCGATGAATTGTGGGTTTATGATCAAGTCTATCTATGAATAATATTTGAATCTTCTCTGAATTCTTTTATGCACGATTGGTTATCTTTGCAAGTCTCTTCAAATTATCCGTTTGGTTTGGCCAACTAGATTGGTAGTTCATGCCATGGGAGAAGTGCTTAGCTTTGGGTTCAATCTTGCGGTGTCCTTACCCAGTGACAGAAGGGGCAGCAAGGCACGTGTTGTATCGTTGCCATCGAGGATAACAATATGGAGTTTATTTCATATTGCATGAATTTATCTCTCTACATCATGTCATCTTGCTTAAGGCGTTACTCTGTTTTTAACTTAATACTCTAGATGCATGCTGGATAGCGGTCAATGAGTGGAGTAATAGTAGTAGATGCAGAATCGTTTCGATCTACTTGTCATGGACGTGATGCCTATATACATGATCATGCCTAGATATTCTCATAATTATGCACAATTCTATCAATTGCTCAACAGTAGTTTGTTCACCCACCGTAGAATACTTATGCTCTTGAGAGAAGCCACTAGTGAAACCTATGGCCCCCGGGTCTATTCTCATCATATCAATCTCCATCACTTTTATATTGTTTTGCTATTTACTTTGCTTTTACTTTTTACTTTGCATCTTTATATCAAAAATACCAAAAATATTCTATCTATCAGATCTCACTCTCGTAAGTGACCGTGAAGGGCTTGACAACCCCTAATCGCGTTGGTTGCGAGTAGCTATCGCTTTGTGCAGGTACGAGGGACTTGAGCATGGGCTCCTACTGGATTGATACCTTGGTTCTCAAAAACTGAGGGAAATACTTACGCTACTCTGCTGCATCATCCCTTCCTCTTCGGGGAAAACCAACGCGAGCTCAAGACGTAGCAAGAAGGATTTCTGGCGCCGTTGCCAGGAGTCTACGCAAAAAGTCAACATACCAAGTACCCATCACAATCCCTATCTCTCGCATTACATTGCCTCTCGTTTTCCTCTCCCCCCAATTCACCCTTGCCGTTTTGTTCGCCCTCTCTCTCTCTCTATCCTCCCTCTCTATTTGCCTTTTTGTTTGCTTGTGTGTTAGTTTGTTTGCCTGCTTGTCGTTATGTCTGAAACTGGGGAAGTTATCACCAATTTGGGCGATAACAATATCATTGAAAATTCTAATACTCCTGCTAAAGAACCTACCATCTTTCATACAAAAAAATTCCGTGTTGGTAGTGGTAATATTATTGGAAAAGGAGTTATTCAAGATTTCTTTACTTGTGCCGGTGCTTTACCTTCTATGGGTAGTTCTATCGTTCACAGAACTAGTAGTCTTGCGGACGCTATTGCCAAGCTTATGTATGTTCCTAAAAATAAGGGTGAATCATCGAGTAAGGAAACTGCTGATCTTAAATCTATAAGTATTCATCCCAATCTCTTTGCTATCATTAAAGAACCTTTTATTACAAACGAATTTTTCAATCTTGTGCCTAAAAGTTTGATAATTAATAAAAAGAAAGAAATTACTAAAGATGGTAGATGCCTAATTGAATAATTGCCTACCAAAGATGGCAATACCTAGATCTATCCTTGCTTGTTATGCCTAGCTAGGGGCGTTAAACAATAGCGCTTGTTGGGAGGCAACCCAATTTTATTTTTATTCCTTGCTTTTTGCTCCTGTTTAGTAGTAAATAAATTATTTAGCCTCTATTTTGGTTGTGTTTTTTGTGTTTAATTAGTGTTTGTGCCAAGTAGAACCGTTGGGAAGACTTGGGGAAAGTCTTGTTGAACTTGCTGTTAAAAACAGAAACTTTAGCGCTCACGAGAACTGCTATAATTTTTATTTCAAGAGTTCTATTTAGTTAATTCTTTTTGCAGATGATTAATAGATAAATTCCTCACGTCCGGAAATTTATTTTAGAATTTTTGGGGTTCCAGATCTTGCGCTAGCTACAGATTACTACAGACTGTTCTGTTTTTGACAGATTCTGTTTTTCGTGTGTTGTTTGCTTATTTTGATGAATCTATGGCTAGTAAAATAGTTTACAATCCATAGAGAAGTTGGAATACATTAGGTTTAACACCAATATAAATAAAGAATGAGTTCATTACAGTACCTTGAAGTGGTCTTTTGTTTTCTTTCGCTAACGGAGCTCACGAGTTTTCTATCTTGAGTTTTGTGTTGTGAAGTTTTCAAGTTTTGGGTGAATTCTTTTGATGGATCATGGAACAAGGAGTGGCAAGAGCCTAAGCTTGGGGATGACCATGGCACCCCCAAGATAATCCAAGGACACCAAAAAGTCAAAGCTTGGGGATGCCCCGGAAGGCATCCCCTCTTTCGTCCACTTCCATCGGTAATTTACTTGGAGCTATATTTTTATTCACCAACATGATATGTGTTTTGCTTGGAGCGTCTTGTATTATTTGTGTCTTTGTTTGTTAATATTCCACAATCATCCTTGCTGTACACACCTTTTGAGAGAGCCATACATGAATTAAAATTTGATAGAATACTCTATGTGCTTCACTTATATCTTTTGAGCTAGATAATTTTGTTCTATGTGCTTCACTTATATGTTTTGAGCTAGATAATTTTGCTCTATGTGCTTCACTTATATCTTTTGATCTAGATAATTTTGCTCTATGTGCTTCACTTAGATCTTTTAGAGCATGGTGGTGGATTCATTTTAAAGAAACTATTGATCTCTCATGCTTCACTTCAATTAATCTGAGAGTCTCTTAATAGCATGGTAATTTGCCTAATAATAATATGCTTGGTATTCAAGATTTGTGAAACTTTCTTTTGAGTGTGTTGAATACTAAGAAAAGAATGAAGCATGATAATTGTTTTGAGATATGGAGGTGATAATATTAAAGTCATGCTAGTTGAGTAGTTGTGAATTTAAAGAATACTTGTGTTGAAGTTTGTGATTCCCGTAGCATGCATGTATGGTGAACCGTTATGTGATGAAGTCGGAGCATGATTTATTTATTGATTGTCTTCCTTATGAGTGGCGATCGGGGACGAGCGATGGTCTTTTACTACCAATCTACCCCCCTAGGAGCATGCACGTAATACTTTGCTTCGATAACTTCTAAATTTTTGCAATAAGTATATGAGTTCTTTATGACTAATGTTGAGTCCATGGATTACACACACTCTCGCCCTTCCACCTTTGCTAGCCTCTCTCATACCGTGCAACTTACGCCGGTATCATACACCTACCATATACCTTCCTCAAAACAGCCCCCATACCTACCTATTATGGCATTTCCACAGCCATTCCGAGATATATTGCCATGCAATTTTCCACCATCTAGTTCATCATGACACATCCATCATTGTCATATTGCTTAGCATGATCATGTAGTTGACATAGTATTTGTGGCAAAGCCACCGTTCATAATTCTTTCATACTTGTCACTCGTGATTCATTGCATATCCCGGTACACCGCCGGAGGCATTCATATAGAGTCATACTTTGTTTTAGTATCGAGTTGTAATCATTGAGTTGTAAATAAATAGAAGTGTGATGATCATCATTCAATAGAGCATTGCCAAAAAAGAGAAAGGCCAAAGAAAAAAAAGGCCCAAAAAAAGGGGCAATGCTACTATCCTTTTTTCCACACTTGTGCTTCAAAGTAGCACTATGATATAGCGAGTCTCATATATTGTGCTTCAAAGTAGCACCATGTTCTTCATATAGAGAGTCTCATATGTTGTCACTTTCATATACTAGTGGGAATTTTATGTTATAGAACTTGGCTTGTATATTCCAATGACGGGCTTCCTCAAATTGCCCTAGGTCTTCATGAGCAAGCAAGTTGGATGCACACCTACTAGTTTCTTTTGTTGAGCTTTCATACATTTATAGCTCTAGTGCCTCCCTTGCATGGCAATCCCTACTCACTCACATTGATATCTATTGATGGGCATCTCCATAGCCCGTTGATACGCCTAGTTGATGTGAGACTATCTTCTCCTTTTTGTCTTCTCCGCAACCACCATTCTATTCCACCTATAGTGCTATATCCATGGCTCACGCTCATGTATTGCGTGAAGATTGAAATTTTTTGAAAAAGTTAGAGTATGAAACAATTGCTTGGCTTGTCATCGGGGTTGTGCATGATTTAAATACTTTGTGTGGGGAAGATAGAGCATAGCCAGACTATATGATTTTGTAGGGATAACTTTTTTGGCCATGTTGTTTTGAGAAGACATAATTGCTTTGTTAGTATGCTTGAAGTATTATTATTTTCTATGTCAATATAAACTTTTGTCTTGAATCTTTCTAATCTGAATATTCATACCACAATTAAGAAGATTTGCATTGAAATTATCCCAAGTAGCACTCCGCATCAAAAATTCTCTTTTTATCATTTACCTACTCGAGGACGAGCAGGAATTAAGCTTGGGGATGCCTGATACGTCTCCAACGTATCTATAATTTTTTATTGCTCCATGCTATATTATCTACTGTTTTGGACTATATTGGGCTTTATTTTCCACTTTTGTATTATTTTTGGGACTAACCTATTAACCGGAGGCCCAGCCCGAATTGCTATTTTTCGCCTATTTCAGTGTTTCGGATAAAAAAGAATATCAAACGGAGTCCAAACGGAATAAAATCTTCGGAAACGTGATTTTCTCACCGAACATGATCCAGGAGACTTGGACCCTACTGCAAGGGATCAAAGAGGTGGTCACAAGGTTGGGGGCGCGCCCCCTACCTCGTGGGCCCCTCGGTGCTCCACCGACGTACTCCTTCCTCCTATATACACACGTACCCCCAAACGATCAGAACAGGAGCCAAAAACCTTATTCCACTGCCGCAACTTTCTGTATCCACGAGATCCCATCTTGGGGCCTGTTTCGGAGCTCCGCCATTTAGTAGCTAGATGGCTTCTTCTCTCTCTTTGAATCTCATTACAAAGTTCTCCCCCTCTCTTGTGGAGATCTATTTTATGTAATCTTCTTTTTGCGGTGTGTTTGTTGAGACCGATGAATTGTGGGTTTATGATCAAGTCTATCTATGAGTAATATCTGAATCTTCTCTGAATTCTTTTATGCATGATTGGTTATCTTTGCAAGTCTCTTCAAATTATCCGTTTGGTTTGGCCAACTAGATTGGTAGTTCTTGCCATGGGAGAAGTGCTTAGCTTTGGGTTCGATCTTGCGGTGTCCTTACCCAGTGACAGAAGGGGCAGCAAGGCACGTGTTGTATCGTTGCCATCGAGGATAACAAGATGGAGTTTATTTCATATTGCATGAATTTATCTCTCTACATCATGTCATCTTGCTTAAGGCCTTACTCTGTTTTTAACTTAATACTCTAGATGCATGCTGGATAGCGGTCGATGAGTGGAGTAATAGTAGTAGATGCAGAATTGTTTCGATCTACTGGTCATGGACGTGATGCCTATATACATGATCATGCCTAGATATTATCATAATTATGCACAATTCTATCTATTGCTCAACAGTAATTTGTTCACCCACTGTAGAATACTTATGCTCTTGAGAGAAGCCACTAGTGAAACCTATGGCCCCCGGGTCTATTCTCATCATATCAATCTCCATCACTTTTATATTGTTTTGCTATTTACTTTGTTTTTACTTTTTACTTTGCATCTTTATATCAAAAATACCAAAAATATTCTATCTATCAGATCTCACTCTCGTAAGTGGCTGTGAAGGGCTTGACAACCCCTAATCATGTTGGTTGCGAGTAGCTATCGCTTTGTGCAGGTACGAGGGACTTGAGCGTGGGCTCCTACTGGATTGATACGTTGGTTCTCAAAAACTGAGGGAAATACTTATGCTACTCTGCTACATCATCCCTTCCTCTTCGGGGAAAACCAACGTGAGCTCAAGATGTAGGAGCCTCCTGTGCCCCCTTCCCCAAGCAGCTCCTCCCCTGCCCCTCTTTATAAGCCGCAGCTCCGTTGCTCCTTCGCCCCTCCCGCACTCGCTGCCTACTGCCGCATCACCGTCGCCGGCGCTCGCATCTCGCCGCCTCCACTGCACTTCGCCACACCGCGCCGCTGCCGGGTAGCGCCGCGCTCGCCACCGCACCACCTCGCGCTGCCGTCACGCCGCTGCTGCCGCCGTTCCGCGATGGAGCCGCCATCTCGCCTCGCCCCGCTTACCGGAGCCGCGCCGCCCACGCAGGAGCTCGATCAGATCCGCCGCCATTGACCCGAACCGCCACCTGAACCGGTACAAACCGCCCGGTCCGGTTTTTTAGGGTTTAGGTTTATTTTGGTTTTTCTTAAAAAACGGTTTATTATTTAGTTTAGTTTAGTTTGCGAGCGTTCATTAGTTAGGGTTTTGTAACGAACAGTTTTCATCGCATATGCTTGTGTATCGAACGTTCGTTCGGTAGGATTTTTTCTTTTTATTTTAGATTTCGGCCAGAGACCCATCCGTGAATATTATATTTATAGATTAGTCCCTGATCTTCAATCTATCACATCTTTTTACCCGTTTATCCAAATCCGACGAAACCAACACCCACGTCTTCGTTATGATCCCCTCTATCCAGATAATCAACTTAAACATGTTTTCAAAAATTTAAAAAAATTGGTTTCAAACAGATTTAGATTCAAACTTCGTTTGATCATAACTTGAGTTTTATAACTCCGTTTCTATTGATTCTTTTTGCAAATCGAAGCTCTTGACCTAAACTTTCTGATAAGGCCAAATTCACATAATTCTGGTACTGTTAGAAATTGTTTTATGTTGCAAGAGTTATTTTCTTGGTTTTGATGTTTTTCGAATTGTTCTTCGTTCTTTCCGACCTTTTGAGTGATTACTTATGTGTGGTTACTATTGCTTGCCTACGATAGATTGACTGGAGTGTGACGAGTAGAATTATCAAGAGTTCTGTGTGTGTCATCTTCATCAATAGTACAGGCAAGTTCACACTTTGATCATACCTCTTTACTACCCAGTTTTATTGCATTAGATCAAACCTCAAACAATTGCATGGCTAGGATCTGAATAAATTGTGGGTTTGGGAAGTAGTTGATGAGGTAGGAACCTATTACCCTGTTTTATTATCAAACCCTGGGAGTTACTTCTACGTTTCTTATATTGCTATACTATGCTCATAGATGTGGTTTGGGTTTGAGTGTATTCATGACAGATGTGAGTTTTGTTAAGTAATGGTTAACTTAAGGTGGCAAGTTTAATACACATCTGGGTGGATTGAGGCACCTGGGGAATCCAGTGTTGCCTGTATTTTTTGGAAATTCTGGGGTACCGTGTGATTCTCCTATGGAATGCCACCCAGGCTCAAAGGGATCATAAGATTATTCATGCTAGAAACTTCCGTGTGCAGCCACATGCCATTATGGGCTCTGACATAGTTGAGTAAGTTGTGGGAAACCTTTCCATGACGGGCTAGCAGATGTAGGGGATTGTAGGTGTACAGGCCTATCTATCGGTTAAGGGGACCTCTCCAGAAAGACTGTGTCTCGGTCATCCATTTCTCAAACATTATGTAGTGCGAGAAATCCAACGGAGGAGACCGAGTCTTGTGGGGAAAAGTGCACAAACCTCTGCAGAGTGTACAAACTAATCATGATTAGCCGTGTCCCGGTTATGGACATCTTGAGTATCTGGTTCCTGGATTATCATGTTGATCTCATCACTCTAAATTAATTTTGTTGGGTTATTAGTTACCTTTTAATTGGGATTGAGATGGGGTTAACCATTCTCAATGTTTTCAACAAACTTTGTAGTTAAATGAAAATATATTCCTTTGCAGTAGGGAAAAATTGGCTTTTCACAAAAACATTATAACCATAAAGCCTCTACCAGCCATATATGCATCATTATTCATCATTATCCTCTGGTGTGATAGCCATTATTCATCATTATCCTCTGGTGTGAATTTGCCAGTACATTCAATGTACTGACCCTTTGTGGCTGCAACGTCTCATGTTGCAGGAATCTTACGACGAGTAAGTGATACATTAGGGTTACGATTTCTACACTCAACTTTGCCGTTGGTGTTGATGGGAATCCACAACCTTGTTGTTACTTCCGCTATTTGGATTGAGGTAATAATATTTTACGTTACTTTATACATGTGATTTACCTCTGTTATAAATCCTTGAGTACTCTGTGTGTCTGCATACCGATCCAGGGATGACACTTAAGCACAGAGACTTGACCGTCTGAGGTCGGGTCGCTACATGGCCCGTTCTCTGCGCATAAGCAGGACGGTATTACCGGACCCTCGTGCGGTAGTACCGCTTCAGCGGTAGTGCCGGACCCATACCGCTCGATCATAGGAGTTTGTCGGGTTGAGCGGCAGTAGAGCGGATGTTGGGCAATAGTACGGCTTCTGGGCCTTCAGCGGTAGTACCACTTGGTGTGGGCGGTAGTACCGCTCGGGCTGTAGCAGCTGGCTCTCTTTCCCTCGCTCAAGCACGCACTTGGCCTTGGCCCATAGGCTCTCCATGATCTCCTCGGATGGACCTGAGTATGCATAAGGTCCGCGCTTGAGGTAGCATCCGTGTCTTACATGCGGAAAGGGGAGATTCGGAAAGGAGCGAGTTCACCTTGTGTCCAATGGCGTATGCTTGAGGTCTCAACATGTGGGCACTAGGGGCTTGGGGAGAAGTCATAGTGTACATGGGGATGATCATAGGATGCTCTGCATCATCTCCCCTCCCTTGGGAAAGATCCGACCTCGGATCGAAAACCTCATCACCATGGAAACGGTTGTCATGGACGGACTTGTAGTTGGACGAAGTGGAAGGCATGGCGCAATCCAAGTGAAGGAAATATTCCCTAGAGGCAATAATAAAGTTATTATTTATTTCCTTATTTCATGATAAATGTTTATTATTCATGCTAGAATTGTATTAACCGGAAACATAATACATGTGTGAATACATAGACAAACATAATGTCACTAGTATGCCTCTACTTGACTAGCTCATTGACCAAAGATGGTTAAGTTTCCAAACCATAGACATGAGTTGTTATTTGATCAATGGGGTCACATCATTAGGACAATGATGTGATTGACTTGACCCATTCCGTTAGCTTAGCACTTGATCGTTTTTGTTTACTGCTATTGCTTTCTTCATGACTTATACATGTTCTTATGACTATGAGATTATGCAACTCCCGAATACCGGAGGAACACTTTGTGTGCTACCAAACGTCACAACGTAACTGGGTGATTATAAAGGTGTTCTACAGGTGTCTCCGATGGTACTTGTTGAGTTGGCATAGATCAAGATTAGGATTTGTCACTCCGATTGTCAGAGAGGTATCTCTAGGCCCTCTCGGTAATGCACATCACTATAAGCCTCGCAAGCAATGCAACTAATGAGTTAGTTGCGAGATAGTGCATTATGAAACGAGTAAAGAGACTTGCCGGTAACGAGATTGAACTAGGTATTGGGATACCGATGATCGAATCTCGGGCAAGTAACATACCGATGACAAAGAGAACAACGTATAGTGTTATGCGGTTTGACCGATAAAGATCTTCGTAGAATATGTAGGAACCAATATGAGCATCCAGGTTCCGCTATTGGTTATTGACCGGAGACATGTCTCGGTCATGTCTACATAGTTCTCGAACCCGTAGGGTCCGCACGCTTAAAGTTCTATGACGATCGGTTTTATGAATGTATATGTTTTGATGTACCGAAGGTAGTTCGGAGTCCCGGGTATGATCACGGACATGACGAGGAGTCTCAAAATGGTCGAGACATGAAGATTGATATATTGGAAGCCTACATTTGTACATCGGAAGAGTTCCGGGTAAAATCGGGATTTTACCAGAGTACCGGAGGGGTTACCGGAACCCCCGGGGGCTAATGGGCCTTGTTGGGCCATAAGGGAAAGAGAGAGGGGCCGGCCTAGGGCAGGCAGCACGCCTCCTCCCCTCTGTCCGAATTGGACTAGGAGAGGGGGGGGCGCCCCCCTTTCCTTCTCTTTCTCTCCCTTCCTTTCCCCCTCCTAGTAGGAGTAGGAAAGAGGGAATCCTACTCCTAATAGGAGGAGGATTCCTCCTCCTGGCGCACCAACAAGGGCCGGCCGGCCTCCCCCTTGATCCTTTATATACATGGGCAGGGGCACCTCTAGACACACAAGTTGATCACAAAGATCTCTCCCAGCCGTGTGCGGTGCCCCCCTCCACCATAATCCACCTCGGTCATACTGTAGCAGTGCTTATGCGAAGCCCTGTCACAGTAGCTTCATCAACATCGTCATCACGCCGTCGTGCTGACGAAACTCTTCCCCGAGCTCTACTGGATCATGAGTTCGTGGGACGTCACCGAGCTGAACGTGTGTTGAACGCAGAGGTGCCGTACGTTCGGTACTGAGGATCGGTCAATCATGAAGACGTACAACTACATCAACCGCGTTGTCATAACGCTTACGCTTAACGGTCTACGAGGGTACGTGGACAACACTCTCCCCTCTCGTTGCTATGCATCACCATGATCCTGCGTGTGTGTAGGATTTTTTTTTGAAATTACTACGTTCCCCAACAATGGCATCTGAGCCAGGTTTTATGCGTAGATGTTATATGCATGAGTAGAACACAAGTGAGTTGTGGATGGTACAAGTCATACTGCTTACCAGCATGTCATACTTTGGTTCGGCGATATTGTTGGATGAAGCGGCCTGGACCAATATTACGCGTACGCTTACGCGAGACTGGTTCTACCAACGTGCTTTGCACATAGGTGGCTTGCGGGTGTCAGTTTCTCCAACTTTAGTTGAACCGAGTGTGGCTACGCCCGGTCCTTGTGAAGGTTAAAATAGCACTAACTTGACGAACTATCGTTGTGGTTTTGATGCATAGGTAAGAACGGTTCTTGCTCAGCCCATAGCAGCCACGTAAAATTTGCAACAACAATGTAGAGGACGTCTAACTTGTTTTTGCAGGGCATGTTGTGATGTGATATGGTCAAGACATGATGCTATATTTTGTTGTATGAGATGATCATGTTTTGTAACTGAGTTATCGGCAACTGGCAGGAGCCATATGGTTGTCGCTTTATTGTATGCAATGCAATCGCCCTGTAATTGCTTTACTTTATCACTAAGCGGTAGCAGTAGTCGTAGAAGCAATAGTTGGCGAGACGACAACGATGCTACGATGGAGATCAAGGTGTCGCGCCGGTGATGATGGTGATCATGACGGTGCTTCGGAGATGGAGATCACAAGCACAAGATGATGATGGCCATATCATATCACTTATATTGATTACATGTGATGTTTATCCTTTATGCATCTTATTCTGCTTTGTTTGACGGTAGCATTATAAGGTGATCTCTCACTAAATTTCAAGGTAAAAGTGTTCTCCCTGAGTATGCACCGTTGCCAAAGTTTGTCGTGCCGAGACATCACGTGATGATCGGGTGTGATAAGTTATACGTTCATCTACAACGGGTGCAAGCCAGTTTTGCACACGCGGAATACTCAGGTTAAACTTGACGAGCCTAGCATATGCAGATATGGCCTCGGAACACCGAAATGTCGAGCGTGAATCATATAGTAGATATGATCAACATAGTGATGTTCACCATTGAAAACTACTCCATCTCACGTGATGATCAGACATGGTTTAGTTGATTTGGATCACATGATCACTTAGATGATTAGAGGTATGTCTATCTAAGTGGGAGTTCTTAAGTAATATGATTAATTGAACTTAAATTTATCATGAACTTAGTACCTGATAGTATTTTGCTTGTCTATGTTGATTTTAGATAGATGGCCCGTGCTGTTGTTCCGTTGAATTTTAATGCTTTCCTTGAGAAAACAAAGTTGAAAGATGATGGTAGCAATTACACGGATTGGGTCCGTAACTTGAGGATTATCCTCATTGCTGCACAGAAGAATTACGTCCTGGAAGCACCGCTGTGTACCAGGCCTGCTGCAAATGCTGCTGATGACGTTAAGAACGTCTGGCAGAGTAAAGCTGATGACTACTCGATAGTTCAGTGTGCCATGCTTTACGGCTTAGAACCGGGACTTCAACGACGTTTTGAACGTCATGGAGCATATGAGATGTTCCAGGAGTTGAAGTTAATATTTCAAGCAAATGCCCGGATTGAGAGATATGAAGTCTCCAATAAGTTCTGTAGCTGCAAGATGGAGAAGAATAGTTCTGTAAGTGAACATATACTCAAAATGTCTGGGTATCATAATCACTTGACTCAACTGGGAGTTAATCTTCCTGTTGATAGTGTTATTGACAGAGTTCTTCAATCACTGCCACCAAGCTACAAAAGCTTCATGGTGGACTATAATATGCAAGGGATGAACAAGACAATTCCCGAGCTCTTCGCAATGCTAAAGGCAGCGGTGGTAGAAATCAAGAAGGAGCATCAAGTGTTGATGGTCAACAAGACCACCAGTTTCAAGAAAAAGGGCAAAGGGAAGAAGAAGGGGAACTTCAAGAAGAACAACAAACAAGTTGCTGCTCAGGAGAAGAAACCCAAATCTGGACCTAAGCCTGAGACTAAGTGCTTCTACTGCAAGCAGACTGGTCACTGGAAGCAGAACTGCCCCAAGTATTTGGCAGATAAGAAGGATGGCAAGGTGAACAAAGGTATATGTGATATACATGGTATTGATGTGTACCTTACCAAAGCACACAGTAGCACCTGGGTATTTGATACTGATTATGTTGCTAATATTTGCAACTCAAAACAGGGACTACGGATTAAGCGAAGACTAGCTAAGGACGAGGTGACGATGCGTGTGGGAAATGGTTCCAAAGTCGATGTGATCGCCGTCGGCACGCTACCTCTACATCTACCTTCGGGATTAGTTTTAGACCTAAATAATTGTTATTTGGTGCCAGCGTTAAGAATGAACATTATATCTGGATCTTGTTTGATGCAAGATGGTTATTCATTTAAATCTGAGAATAATAGTTGTTCCATTTATATGAGTAATATCTTTTATGGTCATGCACCCTTAAAGAGTGGTCTATTTTTGTTGAATCTCGATAGTAGTGATACACATATTCATAATGTTGAAGCCAAAAGATGCAGAGTTGATAATGATAGTGCAACTTATTTGTGGCACTGCCGTTTGGGTCATATTGGTATAAAGCGCATGAAGAAACTCCATACTGATGGACTTTTGGAATCACTTGATTATGAATCACTTGGTACTTGCGAACCATGCCTTATGGGCAAGATGACTAAAATGCCGTTCTCCGGAACTATGGAGCGAGCAACAAATTTGTTGGAAATCATACATACTGATGTATGTGGTCCGATGAATATTGAGGCTCGCGGCGGGTATCGTTATTTTCTCACCTTCACAGATGATTTAAGCAGATATGGGTATATCTACTTAATGAAACATAAGTCTGAAACATTTGAAAAGTTCAAAGAATTTCGGAGTGAAGTGGAAAATCATCATAACAAGAAAATAAAGTTTATACGATCTGATCATGGGGGAGAATATTTGAGTTATGAGTTTGGTCTACATTTGAAACAATGCGGAATAGTTTCGCAACTCACACCACCCGGAACACCACAGCGTAATGGTGTGTCCGAACGTCGTAATCGTACTTTACTAGATATGGTGCGATCTATGATGTCTCTTACTGATTTACCGCTATCATTTTGGGGTTATGCTTTAGAGACGGCTGCATTCACATTAAATAGGGCACCATCAAAATCCGTTGAGACGACGCCTTATGAACTATGGTTTAGCAAGAAACCAATGTTGTCATTTCTTAAAGTTTGGGACTGCCATGCTTATGTGAAAAAGCTTCAACCTGATAAGCTCGAACCCAAATCGGAGAAATGTGTCTTTATAGGATACCCAAAGGAAACTGTTGGGTACACCTTCTATCATAGATCCGAAGGCAAGACATTTGTTGCTAAGAATGGATCCTTTTTAGAGAAGGAGTTTCTCTCGAAAGAAGTGAGTGGGAGAAAGTAGAACTTGATGTGGTAACTGTACCTGCTCCCTTATTGGAAAGTAGTTCATCACAAAAACCAATTCCTATGACACCTACACCAATTAGTGAGGAAGCTAGTGATGATGATCATGAAACTTCAGATCAAGTTACTACCAAACCTCGTGATACGTCCATTTTGCATCATGCTTTTATATCGATATTTATTGCATTATGGACTATTATTTCACTTTATATCACAATACTTATGGCTATTTTCTCTTATTTTACAAGGTTTACATAAGGAGGGAGAATGCCGGCAGCTGGAATTCTAGGCTGGAAAAGGAGCAAATATTAGAGACCTATTCTGTGCAACTCCAAAAGTCCTGAAACTTCACGGAACATCTTAAAATAAATAAATAAAAATTCTCGCCAAAGATGAAGGCCAGGGGGACCACACCCTTCTCACGAGGGTGGGGGGCGCCCCCCCTCCTAGGGCACGCCCCCCTACTTCATGGGCCCCCTGGTGGCTCTCCGACGTCCATCTTCTCCTATATGAGGTCTTTCGATGAGAAAAAATAAGAAGGAACCTTTCGGGACAAGACTCCGCCGCCACGAGGAGGAACCTTGGCGGATCCAATCTAGAGCTCTGGCAGAGCTGTTCTGCCGGGGATACTTCCCTCCGGGAGGGGGAAATCATCACCATCGTCATCACCAACGCTCCTCTCATCGGGAGAGGTCAATCTCCATCAACATCTTCACCAGCACCATCTCATCTCCAAACCCTAGTTCATCTCTTGTATCCAATTCTTGTATCAAAGTCCGGGATTGGTGCTAGTAGGTTGCTAGTAGTGTTGATTACTCCTTGTAGTTGATGCTAATTGGTTTAATTGGTGGAAGATCATATGTTCGGATCCTATATGCATATTATTACCCCTCTGATTATGAACATTAATATGCTTTGTGAGTAATTACGTTTGTTCCTGAGGACAAGGGAGAAGTCTTGCTATGAGTAGTCATGTGAATTTGGTATTCGTTTGATATTTTGATAAGATGTATGTTGTCTAGCCTCTGGTGGTGTTATGTGAACGTCGACTACATAACACTTCACCATTATTTGGGCCTAGAGGAAGGCATTGGGAAGTAATAAGTAGATGATGGGTTGCTAGAGTGGCAGAAGCTTAAACCCTAGTTTATGCGTTGCTTTGTAAGGGGCTGATTTGGATCCACATGTTTCATGCTATGGTTAGGTTTACCTTAATACTTTTGTTGTAGTTGCGGATGCTTGCAATAGAGGTTAATCATAAGTGGGATGCTTGTTCAAGTAAGAACAGCACCCAAGCACCGGTCCACCCACATATCAAATTATCAAAGTATCAAATGCGAATCATATGAACATGATGAAAACTAGCTTGACGATATTCCCATGTGTCCTCGGGAGCGCTTTTCCTATTATAAGAGTTTGTTCCGGCTTGTCCTTTGCTACAAAAGGATTGGGCCACCTTGCTGCACTTTATTTACTTTTGTTACTTGTTGCTCGTTACAATCTATCTTATCACAAAACTATCTGTTACCACTTATTTCAGTACTTGCAGAGAATACCTTGTTGAAAACCGCTTATCATTTCCTTCTGCTCCTCGTTGGGTTCGACACTCTTACTTATCGAAAGAACTATGATAGATCCCCTATACTTGTGGGTCATCAAGACTCTTTTCTGGCACCGTTGCCGGGGAGTGTAGCGCCTTTGGTAGGTGGAATTTGGTAAGGAAAAATTTATATAGTGTGCTGAAATTTGCTGTCACTTGTTACTATGGAAAGTAATTCTCTGAGGGGCTTGTTCGGGGTATCTTCACCCCGTCCAGTAGACCAAAGAGTTGCTCCTCAACCTACTGAACCTATTGAAAATGAAACTCCTTTTGAATTTCCTTTGGGTATGATGGAAAAACTGCTAGCTAATCCTTTTACATGAGATGGAACAAAGCATCCTGATGAGCACTTAATATATTTGGATGAAGTTTGTGGATTATTTAAGCTTGCAGGTATACCCGATGATGTTGCTAAGAAGAAGGTCTTCCCTTTATCTTTGAAGGGAGATGCATTGATATGGTATAGGCTATGTGATGATATGAGATCATGGGACTATAAAAGATTGAAGTTGGAATTTCATCAAAAGTATTACCCTATGCATCTTGTTCATCGTGATCGCAATCATATATATAATTTCTAGCCTCGCGAAGGAGAAAGCATCGCTCAAGCTTGGGGGAGGCTTAAATCAATGTTATATTCATGCCCCAATCATGAGCTCCCGAGAGAAATAATTATGCAAAGTTTTTATGCTCGGCTTTCTAAAAACAATCGCACCATGCTCGATACTTCTTGTGTTGGCTCTTTTATGATGAAGACAATTGAATTCAGATGGAATTTATTGGATATAATTAAACGCAACTCTGAAGATTGGGACCTCGACGAAGGTAAGGAGTCAGGTATGACACCTAAGTTTGATTGTGTTAAATCTTTTATGGATACCGATATTTTCCGTAAGTTTAGCACTAAATATGGACTTGACTCTGAGATAGTAGCTTCTTTCTGTAAATCTTTTGCTACTTGTAAGTGCATCTAGTGCCACCCCTAGTTGGTTTTGGAGTATTGACGACAAACCTAGTTGAGGGACTAATGTGTTTGTGAGAATTGCAGGATAACACAGGTAGAAGTCCCTCATTGATTCGGTTTTCCTACCAGAGATGACCCCTAAAAATGTAAGAAGACATTGAAGTCAAAGGTGGTATGTGAAGACATTCACATTGAAGACTATGACAAGAAAAGACATAGCATGAAGACTATGGAGCGCGAAGACTTAGTTCTTTTGTCGTTCTTTTTCTTTCTTGTTGAGTCATAGGAACCACCATACTGTTAAGTGGGGTCCAAGAGAACCAGTCAGAATGACTGAAGTGATGCTTAACCAAAATCCTATGTCTTCGAGTGAAGACTATGAGAGCAAATCTTGTCTAGAGTTGGATAAGTCAGCTTTGCTTGTAGCCCAAGTAAAGTTGTCGTGTGTGTTTGAAATCTGACCTTTGGAACACATGTCAGTTCCTTAGTGACCCAGGGTCATTTCGGACAAATTAGGTCGGGTTGCCTAGTGGCTATAAATAGCCCACCCCCTACAACCATAAACAGTTGGCTGCTCAGAGTTAGAGTACGGCTTTTTTCGTTTGAGAGCAACCCACCTCGAAGCCTTTGAGAGAGAATTCCTTGCGAGGATAAAGCCCTAAACACCCAGAGCCAAAGAGTGTTAGGCATCACTTAAGTCTTCCTGTCTGTGTGATCTGAAGACTTATTACACTTGAGGACTGTGAATCCTCCAGCCGGTTAGGCGTCGCGTTCTGAGCATCCAAGAGTCATTGTGGATCGCCGGTGAACGAAGTCTGTGAAGGTTTGGAAGTCTACCTTGAAGACTTACCAGAGTGATTGGGTGAGGTCTGTGTGACCTTAGCTCAAGGGGAATACGGTGAGGACTGAGTGTCCTGAGCTGCGTGTTCAGGACTGGGTGTCCGGGACTGCGTGTCCTCAGGTTTAAATACCTAGCCGCCCTAACCAGACGTACAACTGTCACCGCAGTTGGAACTGGTCTACCAAACCTTTGTCTTCACCAAGCTCACTGGTTCTATCCTTCCCATCTCTTTATTTACAGTTGGTCCTTGTGAAGTCATTGCCTATTTGCATTGTCCATTTGTCTTCACTGTGTGACTGTTTGTTCAGATTGGTTTCATATTATCTTCCATCCTGATCCGTACTGCCTAGCTGTTGTTAGTCTTTGTGCTTTCACTTCATTGAATACTTGACTATGGCTTGTCTAGGGTAGTCTACCTTCCGCTCCATGGTTATAGATTCATTTCTATCGTTTGTCTTCAAAACTCCCATGTTTTGAAGACTTCCATAAAAATTGCCTATTCACCCCCCCCCTCCCTCTAGTCGATATAACGCACTTTCAATTGGTATCAGAGCAAGGTACTCCCTTGTTCTGTGTGATTTTGGTTTAACCACCTGGAGTTTTAGTTATGTCGACCACAGGAATGAAGAATGTGTCATGCCCCATCTTTGACGGTTTCGAGTATCCCAAGTGGAAGGCCATGATGAAGAAGCGCCTCATGGCGATGAACAGCGAGCTATGGACCGTCACTGAGATTGGTTTGACCAATCTGTATAAGATGGCGGAAGCCGGTGACATTCGCAAGTACACTCTTCTCAACCTCACGGCGAAGGACGTCATCTACTCCTGTCTGTCTCAAAATCAGTTCAGGAATATCATGCATCTCGATCATGCGAAGCTTATCTGGGACCGTCTCTCTGAGGTCTATGAAGGTCATCGAACTCGTCATGATCCTTGGTTTGAGGACTTTAAGGAATCTCTCGAAGCGATGACATTCGAACCAGAATCATCATCTTCTGCATCATGCCATATGGCAAAAGATGCTAAGGTAACTGAATGCTATCTATCTGAATCCAGTGATGATGAATCTGGTGATGAATTTGGACCCAGCTATGCAAAACTTGCTTCCCTTGCCACTAAACAACAGAAAGCTTTGGAACATATTCAAAAACTGTTAGACAAAAGCGATGACCTGTTGGACGCTAAAATGACTCGATCTCAGTCCTTAATTGAAGACATAAAAAATCTTCATGTTAAGTATGAGGAACTTGAAAGTCGTCATGAAATGCTCTCAACAACTCATGAAAATCTTTCCTATGATTATCTTCAAAGGAAGCAAGAACTCGAGAAATTGAGAGCGGCTCATGAAGATCTTCAAAAGGAAAACTAGTCACTTTGCGCCAAATAGATCAGTTCCGCTCAGGAAGGTTTTGAACCACCATGTCTTAAATGCATTGAGCGTGATAACGCCACTTCTGTTGCTGAATGTTCTACTGCTACTACTGTTGCAATATCTTCAACTGTTGATGTGATAACTAACCCCTCTGCTGAGGATGCCACTGCTATTGCTGATGAGAATGCTAGGTTGAAGACATTGCTTCAAACAGGGATGTTCAAAAGTCTCAAAGGGCATCAGACACTATGTGATGTCCTCAAAAGGCAGATCCTGAACCGAAACCCTAGGAAAGAGGGTGTTGGGTTCGAAAGGAAAATGAATGCTGATGGATCTTACTAGAAACCTGAGCAGTACCCCAAAACCACATGGGTTGCTGCAAAGGGACCTTTAGTGGATCCATCCACCCTATCTGGCTTCACTTGTGCTAATCCCATTGTTATTGATGAATCCTTTGATGCAAACTATAAACTACTTAAGAATCATAATGGTGAAGTGTTTGCCAGGTATATTGGTACTAGCTGCAGGAATGAGCCGCCTATGAAGAAGGTCTGGGTGCCGAAAAGGTGTTTGGAGAATCTTCCTGTGAATGTCGTCATGACACCATAAGTGAAGAAGACAAACCCCAGACCACAGGCTTCATACGGCCCAAAGGCTTCATATAGACAGAGGACTCACCTGAGTTGCACTAATGCAAATGTTTTGCTAGGAAGCCATACTTAGGCCTATGAATATGAGCACGGTTCATCAAACCGCCATGTTCATAAGACCAAGAACTATTCTGATTATTCTTATGAGTACTGTTGTCCACCTACAAGACTTTTTGCTAGGGCTCCAAAGCCAAAGTTCTCAGATGCTGCACTTAGACTCATTGCTTCGAAGCCACCCTTGAAGATGTGGGTGGCTAAGAAAGCTTAACTCTCTTTTGCAGGGAAAGGTCTCCAGCCAAAAACCAAAATCGTCTGACGCTATTGATGGGGACCTTAAACATCTTGTAGGGCGCAAGATGAAATGCCCAAATGGTCTTATTATGTACTTTGTTCCTGAGTCGCTTGCTACTTTCCCTGTGAGTCCTAATCTCGATCTAAGCTTTCATAATCCACTGGCTCGTCAAATGTTTTTGCTTCACAATTCTCTTCGTGAAGCCTATCCCCCTAACTGCATTGTAGGGTACGACACCATCTGCTTCAGAATGGATTATTGATAGTTGGTGTACTAATCACATGACTGGCAAGCGAAGCCTTCTCATGGACTCAACCTTATGTCCATCTGACAAAAGTCACATCACATTTGCTGGCACTGGTAAAAGCAAGGTATTGGGTCAAGGTATAGTTGCAATCTCAAAGGATCAACACATGGATAAATTCATGCTTGTTGAATCCCTTGGTTTCAACTTAATGTTTGTCTCAATGCTTTGCGATTTAAACATGATTGTGATATTTGGAAAATATCGTTGCCTTGTTCTAATGGAATCTGACAAGTCTCTAGTGTTTGAAGGGTATCGGAAAGATGATTTGTACGTGGTAGATTTCTCAGCAGGATCACAGCTTGATGTATGTCTTCTAGAAAAAGCTTCTGAATGCTAGCTCTGGCATCGGAGGCTAGGGCATGCTGTCATGAGGAACCTCCACACCCTTGCAAGGAAGAAGCATGTCATAGGCATCGAGGGCGTCAAGTTCAAGAAGGATCACTTATGCGGTGCCTGTGAAGCAGGAAAGATGACGAGGGCCAAGCATCCCTCGAAGACAATCATGACAACTACTCAACCCTTTGAACTACTCCACATGGACCTTTTTGGTCCCACTCATTACTCAACTCTTACTACTACTGCTTGTCTCTATGGCTTTGTCATTGTTGATGATTATTCAAGATATACTTGGGTGCATATAATCCTCTACAAGACTGAAGTGCAGGATGTCTTCAGACGCTTCGCCAATCGAACCATGAACAACTATGGCGTCAAGATCAAGCACATCAGAAGTGACAATGGCATTGAATTCAAGAACACTGGTCTAGACACTTATCTTGATACTTTGGGCATTACACATGAATTCTCAGCTCCGTACACACCGCAGCAGAATGGCGTCGTGGAACGCAAGAACAGAACACTTATTAAGATGGCCCGAACGATGCTTGATGAATACAAGACTCCAAGAAAGTTCTGGCCTGAAGCCATTGATACTGCATGCCATATCATCAACTGTGTTTATCTTCACAAGCTTCTCAACAAGACATCCTATGAGCTCCTTACTGGCAAGAAGCCAAATGTCAGTTACTTCAGAGTGTTTGGTGTCGGGTGCTGGATCAAGGATCCACATCATACTTCAAAATTTGCACCAAAAGCACATGAAGGTTTTATGCTTGGATATGGAAAGGATTCACACTCCTACAGAGTCTTCAACCTCTTTCATTATAAAGTGGTTGAAACAGTGGATGTGCGGTTCGATGAGACTAACGGCTCACAAAGAGAGCACCTGCCAAATGCGCTAGATGAAGTTCCATCCAGTGAATCAATCAAACTTATGGGAACTGGAGAAATCATACCTTCTGAAGCTCAGCCTGAAGAGGAACTTATCATCTCCGCACCTGATCAACCTGAAGACAATGATCAACCTGAAGACAATGCTCAGCCTGAAGACAATCCTTCTAACGATGACAATGATCAGCAAGAGCAAAATCTTTGTCCTGTACATCCTCGTGTCGCAAATGAAGTACAAATTGAGAGAATAATTGATAGCATCAATGCACCAGGTCCACTCACTCGTTCAAGGGCAACACAGCTAGCAAATTTCTGTGGGCACTTCACATTTGTCTCAATATCTGAACCCAAGAAAGTTGAAGAAGCCTTCTTGGAACCTGAATGGATTCAAGCTATGCAAGAAGAGCTTCAACAGTTTGAGCTGAATAATGTATGGGAACTGGTTAAGCGTTCTGATCCTCGCAAGCACAATATAATAGGCACCAAATGGATATATCGCAACAAGCAAGATGAGCATGGTCAAGTTGTCAGAAACAAAGCTCGTGTCGTTGCTCAAGGGTACACTCAAGTTGAAGGGATTGACTTCGATGAAACATTTGCTCCTGTGGCTAGACTTGAAGCCATACGCATACTGCTGGCCTATGCAAATCATCATAACATTCTTCTGTATCAAATGGATGTGAAGAGCGCTTTTCTCAATGGCACGATTGAAGAAGAAGTGTATGTTGCACAACCACCTGGCTTTGAAGATCCAAAACATCCTGATATGGTGTACAAGCTCAACAAGGCACTGTATGGCCTCAAACAAGCCCCTAGGGCTTGGTATGACACACTCAAAGACTTCCTGAAGATCAAAGGCTTCAAACCTGGTTCCCTCGACCCCACTCTCTTCACGAAGACATATGATGGTGAATTGTTTGTGTGCCAAATATATGTGGATGACATTATCTTCGGCTGCACCAATCAAAAATACACTAATGAGTTTGGATATATGATGCAAGAGCAATATCATATGTCCATGATGGGTGAGCTGAAGTTCTTCCTTGGTCTTCAAATACGTCTGCAACGCAACGGCATCTTCATATCTCAAGAGAAGTACCTCAAAGATTGCCTGAAGAAATTTGGGATGCAAGACTGCAAAGGCTTCACGACGCCAATGCCAGCCAAACATTATCTGGGTCCCGACGACAATGGTAAAGAGTTCGATCAAAAGGTATACCGCTCCATGATAGGTTCTTTACTGTATCTATGTGCATCTAGGCCAGATATTATGCTTAGTGTTTGCATGTGTGCTCGATTCCAAGCGGCACCAAAGGAATCGCATCACTTAGTTGTGAAGGGAATTCTTTGATATTTGGCTCACACCCCAACACTAGGATTATGGTATCCAAAGGGCTCAGGGTTTGATCTAGTTGGATTCTCGGATGCTGATTATGCTGGTGACAAGGTGGATCGCAAGTCTACATCAGGCACATGTCATTTTCTGGGACGATCACTTGTATGTTGGTCTTCAAAGAAGCAGAACTGTGTATCTCTCTCCACTTTTGAATCTAAATACATTGCTGCTGGATCTTGCTGTGCTCAGCTTCTATGGATGAAGAAAGCACTCAAAGACTATGGCATTCATCTGAAGCGAGTGCCACTCTACTGCGACAATGAAAGCGCCATCAAGATTGCCAACAACCCAGTTCAGCACTCAAAGACAAAGCACATTGAAATTCGTCATCACTTTCTCAGAGATCATGTTGTGAAGGAAGATATTGATATCATACACGTCAACACTGAAGAGCAATTGGCAGATATCTTCACCAAGCCCTTGGATGAGAAGAGGTTTTGCAAGTTACTGTGTAAGCTAAATATCTTGGAATCCTCAAATGTCCTGTGATCAAGCACACATCCTAACACTTATGCATATTGATGACTTAGATGTGCAACACACGAAGTAAAGTATATCTTCAATCAATGAAGACTTACATTCTAAGTGTGAATACATTAATGTGGAATTTGACTTCGGAGCGCCACAATAATTGTGCGCCGTGTCTGGGTCTAATACTTCCTATACGGTGGGTAACGCCACCGCCAAATTTTTCTGTTTGAAGTGTTTCACTCATGGCGTTATGCTTGGTATGTCTTCACATTTGGTTTGGCTTCAATCTCAACCTGTCTTCATGATTATCTTCACTTTGTTGATTATATATATATATATATATATATATATATATATATATATATATACTAGTGTTCTGTCCTCTACAGCATTCACTTATAGCTATGTCTTCTTATTGAATCTTTTGAACTAAGTGAATGTGATCGGACCCTAACCTCTCTATGCTTTCTATCTCAAACTCTATTTCTCCAAATCATATGCATTCTATTGAAACCGTCGAATATCTTCTCTGCGTCCTTGTCAGCAGAAGATACAGAGACAAACATTAAGTCCGTTTTCAATGCTAATTCCTTCACCTGAAACCCAGAGAAGTGGGAACGACCACTCGACAATCCAGGCGTGCGTGGGAACATGGAACAACCTCCGATATGTTGCATGATGGCCACGTGTCCTTCAGATATGAATCACCAGGGGCACCTATGTAATAACACTGTGCCGTCCCTGTCTCTATAAATACACGCCTCACCATAGTCATTATCCTTTCTTCCACTCTCGCACAAACCCTAGCGCCACCGCTCGCCCTCGACGATGTCGGCGACGAAGCGCTTAGTTGCCGCGACCTCACCGACGCCGTCTTCACACCGGCCGCGGACATCGTCTTCTCCGCCGTCGCCGTAGGTGTCCTCCGTCGCCAAGTTAGGGCACGGACGATCGATCTGCTCGGCCTCCGCTCCCACTCCGTCTAGCAGTTCTTCGTGTGGTAAATAAAACTTCCTTTTTACGGCCCCTTTGATTCTATAGATCCATCACTTTCTACCACAAGCAGTTTCTGTTCACACAAGTTGGATCTATTTCATACTGCATCTCATAATATGCCTAGTATGTTCACTTATGCTTCACAAAGTAGTTAGATTCCTCACTTGTACTTATTCGTGGATTCGTACAAATCTGGAACCAACTCTCTATCTATGAGTGAATGTCTTCGCACTATGAGGTCAATGTCTTCTAAACTGATTTATCTTCAAAATCTTCTGAGAATGTATATGACCTCTTCCCCTTCCTTCGCATCTTAATGCTGTCACAGGTACATGTCCATGGGAGAATCCCTTGGTTCTCATAGTCTGTATTCATTTGCAAAATTCTTACAGCATCATATAAATTCTCCCAAAACCAGTTCCTGTTTGACCAGCAAGCGGAAACCTTTGAAACCCTTGAACGTGTTGAAGCCATTCAGTTTGAAGCTCATGGCTACAGAGAAATCAGCAAGGAAGGGTGGCCGACAGCGTCGAGGGGGAACATCAAGAGATCTGTCTGATGACCTCTCAGAGCTGTACAAGACAGACCCAGAAGAGGATTACAATCAGCACAAGACACGAATCCAATGGATTCGAAGGTACTGGGCTGAGCAATGGTTCAAGTACAGGTTTCTGACCTAGGAATATGCAGAGAAGAATGCCATCAAGCGACCATGGGGAGACATCCTATATAGAAATCTTCAACCCAGGTCCAGAGATGAAGCCATTGAACAAGGCTTCTATCCCTGCATGGTCCATGGACCACAGCCTGCAGATGCTGACCCGTCGTCATTACTATGGTGTCATGACGACAATCTATTCAAGCGCAACTTCCAGTTTGCCAAGAATTCGGCTAAGTAGAACAAGAAGTCATTGGGACTAGACTTCAACCCTGGTCCTTCTGCTCCCCGTGCCGATGGCACCCGCGAAGCTGAACCCAATCTTGTTGGGCCCTTCTACAACCTGGAAGGTCTCATCACTCATATCATGGTTCAAGGGACAGCCGTGGATGAGCCTGTAGATGACGCTGAATCTGATGAAGCGCATGCACCGCCGAAGCCAAAGAAACTGAAGAAGCCTAAAGCTTCAAAGCCTGCTCCTACACCAAAGGTCTTACATGCGAAGCCACTGGCTACTGCACCTCCTGAAGACAGTATGCAGTCTGAAGATCTATCACGTATCTCCAAGAAGACTGAGATGAGAAAGAATACTGATCAGGCACTGACTGCTGCTGCTATTCTGCGCAATGACGCCATTGGTCTGTCCAGCGATGAAGATCTTGCAGATGACGCTCTTGAGCAACTGATCAAGAGCAAGGAAGAAGCAGAGATCTTCAATGATATGCCTCTCTTTGATGTGGCAATCATCCACAACTTCATCGATGAGTGGTTTGACATGCCCAACCTCAGCTTTGAAGACCTGCAACTTCCAATTGGCCTCAGTGTCGCCTTCACTGGCGCCATTGCTTCTGAGCTAGCTCTAGCTCAGCGCATCGTTGAACTGAAGCAAAAGATCGACTATGAGAAAGCTCAGTTCAAGAAGCACATGGCCAAGATCAGCGTGCAAGATGTCAAAAACTTCAAGATCATGCTGCACGAGCTCAAAGAAGCCTTTCTCAAGAAGCGTGAAGAAGCTCAAGGTTCTCGTGAGCGCATGAAGAGCCTGGCTCACAAGTGTGTGCAAGCCTACAATGAGGCTGAGAAGTGCAAGGCTCTTGGTCGTCCTGGCATCGACCCAAGAATGGCTGCAAAGAAGAAGAAGCTCTCAACTGACCAATCTGCACCTTCGAGGCAGGAAGAACCTCGCATAGTCTTCCCAAGCAGCATGACTGGCTCGAAGCCAAAGGTCAGGTCAACTGCTTCAGAACTGAAGAAGACAAGGACTGCTGAGGCTGAAGCCAGAAAAAGGAAAAATCCTGAAGCTTCTAATGTCGCTCTTTCTAAGAAAAAGTGCAAAACCAAGAAGGATCGGGCTGCTCGCACAGAGCCCTTAGTTGTTGAACCCATCTCAATGGTTCGCCCTGCATCTGAACACCACGAGCGCCAACTGGTTGTTCATGAGCCTGCTTCCACAGAGGCTCATGACGCTGAAAACATTCCAGCAGTTGATCCCACCGCTGCTGAAGACATTGGTCACCATGACAATGTTGAAGATGATGAAGTCCTTCCTCAGATCGAGCACCAACTGGTATCATCGCCTGTGCTCACGCACAGCGAACTCATCAGCATTGGTCGTCCTCTGATGCCAATTGCTCAGGATGCATCATGGGCTGATCACCCACAACAACAAGACACCCCGAGTACTCCCCAACAACAACAAGTCACACCACTTGTGCCAGACGAAGAAGACAACTTTGAGGCCCAGCCAACTCCATCTCCACAGGCGTCGCCAGTGCTACGCAGGCTTCGCAAAGGACCAAGGCCTCAAGTCCCCCTTCCGAGCATTCCAGAAGGAGAAGTGCCCCAAACTGTTGCATGTCAAGTGTTCCCAGAAGCCACTCCGACTGTGAATGCCTCCGTGTCTGAAGCCAAAGGTGCTGAAGACAATCCGGCTGCATCAGCCGATGACAAACAAGAAGAAGATCGTGTCCCTACACCCCCAATCTCTGAAGAAGATGTTCCTGAAGTGAACGTGTCTATGCCCGACCCTCTAGCTCATCAAGTGGAGGTTGACAATCTTGAGGCTGCCACCACCAACACAAATGAAGCCAATGACGCAGTCATGGCTCAAGCAAATGTGGATCCTGCACCAACCAATGTGCCAGAGGCCAATGAAGCCAATGATGCACCTGCAACAGATGTGCAGCCTGACGCCTCTATTGATGGCACTGCTCCTGTTCCGCCACCAAGGCCACACACTATTGAGCAAGCATTCAACTATGGCCAACTTGTCACTGTCAAATGGCCTTTTCTGACTCCTCCACCTGCTGCTGGTCCTCAGTTTGACTATCACGTTGAGCACAGGCCTCAGGTTCAGAAGCCAATACCAAGGTTGCCCAGGTTTCCAGGCACTGCATCTGCACCCTGATCGTTCAATATCAATGGCTTCAAGGCACACAACACCTTCTTTGATAGCGCCAAGAACCCCTACACCAAGGCAAGAATATCTTCTGATCGATTCTGGAGCTATCAGCAGCGCAGTTATTACTCATGCATTCTGTACAATCAAGGTCGCATTTTCCCACATATGTGTCTTGACACTGAAGCCATAACTGGACTGCCCTGTTTGGAAGAAGCTCTGGATTGCTTCAGAGAGTCTGGCTTGCTGCAGTTCGTCATTGATAAGGAGCACTGGAATGCAGAATTGCTGCTCCAATTCTATGCCACTCTTCATATCCGTGGCTACAACAGGGATCTGAAGACATGGGTCCTTGAGTGGATGACAGGCAATGTTCATCATGAAGCCAAAGCCTTTGATATCATTGAGCTTACTGGCCTGCCCACTCCAGGAGATCTGTATGAACCTGGTTGTCAGCTTCACAGTGCTGCTATGGAAAGCATCTTTCACAAGCCTGAGCCCAATATGAGTTAGATGCTTAGCATGATGAAGCCTTTGCCTCCATATGCTGAATATCCTAAGGAGTTCTTTGTTGAAGACCTTGAGTATCTGCCACGTACTATCTATCACATCATAAGGCGAACTCTCTGGCCCATCAAAGGACATTCTCCACATGCAAAGCTAGAAGGCGCAATGAAGACGTTGGTCTTTCATATTCTTCATGGCAAAAGCTTCAATGCACAAGACTTCTTCATTCGCCAGCTTGCTGCATCAGGATCTGACATTTTTGGCTTGAAGTTTTACGCTCCATGGATTATGCGGCTGATCAAACTACACTCAGCTGTCACCTATCAGCCCTCTGCTCGCAATCATCGGATCTTTCTGCCTGACGTCGATATGTTAGTTGAAGCCATCTATCCAAAGCCTGCCAAGGAGCCTCTTAGTCTTCAGAATGCTGAGAATCAAAGCTTCTCTCAAAACATTGACGGAGTTCAAGCAGTCACTCGGGTTTATCCTCTGGCTGGTACCACCCGTGCACCTCATCGTGCCCTCACTGAAGCCACTGAAAGCACCATTGCCCAACGGCCCAAGAAGCGCGGCCCAAGAAGCGATCCCGTGTTCTCAATGACCGAGAGCTTCTGGTTGCCCTTCATCAGAAACAGGATAGGCATCATGACTGGCTGAAGCGCCAAATGCAAAGCCTCTTGGTGGACGTAAACTGGATTCACAATCTTGCCACCAAGAATGCCTTTGTTGCCCATGAAACCTGTCGGCGTACATGGAAAGGGCTGACACTTATGTGCTCTGAGGATGATCTTCAAGAGGATGGCTTCTTTGAACGCTTCAAGTTTGACTCAACACCTCCAAGAAGGACTGTGCTGTGATGAACTCCGTCTCTTTAAGACTCTAAGTTCTCCTCCTTTGCTGCAACTATGAATGCCAGAGTGATCGATGATGAAGACGATGCTACTTCACCGCCCCTACTTCTGCATGCATCGACACTGCCCCGAGTTCATCTGCACCGCCTAACAACACCGACGACCCTACTGCTTCACCTACTCCTCATGGGAACGAGTAGATGCTCTATGTCTTCAAACCTTTTTGGTCCTTACTAACAAAAGGGGGAGAAGCATATGAGTTTGATAGTCTTCAAGCGGGTCCATATTGGCGGTTGCTTTATATTTTTCCTAGTGTTTACAACTCTTGTGTTTTGATACATTTGGCTCTTTGAGTTGTAACACTTAAACTTGATGGTCGTCTGCTACTTATTTGCTATTCTGTGATGCGAAGATAAATTCCGCATGTGCACTTAGATCATTTTGCAGACGTCCATTTTTCATTATGCATGTCATTATCTTCACATACTTTTCATGCATGATGAATTGTCATCATAAGTAGAAGAGGATCTCCACAAGTACAACCTGCCATGTGCATTTGCATTCCAAAAGCAAATTACTTATATGCACATCTTCAGGGGGAGCCATTTGCAACTTATGAAGACAATCCACTATCCTTTACAATTTCACATATTATATTCCCCGTTGAAAACTTCAACTAGTTTGTCATCAATCACCAAAAAGGGGGAGATTGTAAGTGCATCTAGTGCCACCCCTAGTTGGTTTTGGAGTATTGACGACAAACCTAGTTGAGGGACTAATGTGTTTGTGAGAATTGCAGGATAACACAGGTAGAAGTCCCTCATTGATTCGGTTTTCCTACCAGAGATGACCCCTAAAAATGTAAGAAGACATTGAAGTCAAAGGTGGTATGTGAAGACATTCACATAGAAGACTATGACAAGAGAAGACATAGCATGAAGACTATGGAGCGCGAAGACTTAGTTCTTTTGTCGTTCTTTTTCTTTCTTCTTGAGTCATAGGAACCATCGTACTGTTAAGTGGGGTCCGAGAGAACCAGTCAGAATGACTGAAGTGATGCTTAACAAAAATCCTATGTCTTCGAGTGAAGACTATGAGAGCAAATCTTGTCCAGAGTTGGATAAGTCAGCTTTGCTTGTAGCCCAAGTAAAGTTGCCGTGTGTGTTTGAAATCTGACCATTGGAACATGTGTCAGTGCCTTAGTGACCCAGGGTCATTTCGGACAAATCAGGTCGGGTTGCCTAGTGGCTATAAATAGCCCACCCCCTACAACCATAAACGGTTGGCTGCTCTGAGTTAGAGTACGACTTTTGTTGTTTGAGAGCAACCCACCTCGAAGCCTTCGAGAGAGAATTCCTTGCGAGGATAAAGCCCTAAACACCCAGAGCCAAAGAGTGTTAGGCATCACTTAAGTCTTCCTGTCTGTGTGATCTGAAGACTTATTACACTTGAGGACTGTGAATCCTCCAACCGGTTAGGCGTCGCGTTCTGAGCATCCAACAGTCATTGTGGATCGCCGGTGAACGAAGTCTGTGAAGGTTTGGAAGTCTACCTTGAAGACTTACCAGAGTGATTGGGCGAGGTCTGTGTGACCTTAGCTCAAGGGGAATATGGTGAGGACTGAGTGTTCTGAGCTGCGTGTTCAGGACTGGGTGTCCGGGACTGTGTGTCCTCAGGTTTAAATACCTAGCCGCCCTAACCAGACGTACGACTGTCACCGCAGTTGGAACTGGTCTACCAAACCTTTGTCTTCACCAAGCTCACTGGTTCTATCCTTCCCATCTCTTTATTTACAGTTGGTCCTTGTGAAGTCATTGCCTATTTGCATTGTCCATTTGTCTTCACTGTGTGACTGTTTGTTCAGATTGGTTTCATATTATCTTCCATCCTGATCCGTACTGCCTAGCTGCTGTTAGTCTTTGTGCTTTCACTTCATTGAATACTTGACTATGGCTTGTCTAGGGTAGTCTACCTTCCG